>NW_020664439.1:26008605-26028521 GCF_002925995.2 Terrapene triunguis | reverse complement strand
AATGGGATGCAGTTCAGGATCTTCCATCTCCAGTAGCTGGGCTTTAGGGGCTCAATCCGCTGCGAGACCGGCGCAAGAGAGAGGCTGGAAGAGGGTCAGTAAAAAAAACAACAACCGAACAGCTCTAAGGCAGCTGCAGAGGGCGCGGGACGAGTTGTTTTACCGTCTTCACCCTGGCCATTCTTAATGCCCCGAACGCAGAGCACCTAACCCCCAGCCGGCCTGAGCTCCCGCGCGGGAGCGGAGCGGGGGCCCAACTGGCTCCGGCCACAGGGCGAGGGCTGGGACTTGGAAACGCCCGTTACGCTGCGTGCCCCGCATACACACTCCCGCAGGCAGCCCAGGGGAAAGGCGCGGGGGCGGGCGGGATTAACAAACAGGCGCTCGGCCACCGTTACTGCCCCTTCCCGCAGCCAGGACGGGGCAGCGCTGGCCTGAGCGGGGCGCGGGCTGGCTGCGGTGAGAGGCCGATAGTCCCCCGCTCTCCGCGGCGCCTGGAGCCGGCTGGAGGGGCGGGGGTAGCGGTGCCCTCCGCCCCGGTGCTGGGAACCAGTAGCCGCCGGCCGCGCTAGCAGGAGCCGTCGGGAGGAAGCGGTTGAAGGAGCCGCCTGAGCAGCGCTCGCTTCTTTCCCGCCTCTTTCCCCGCGTGGGGCCGGGTCATGGTGGCAGCAGGGCCGCTGTGGGCGGGCTTCTCCATGCCGCTGCTGCTGGGGTCCCTCCTGCCCAGCGCGGGCCGTGATGGGACTACAGGGCTTCCCCGCTACCAGGTGACGGTGCCTCGGCGGCTGGCGCCTCCTGCGGGCCGGGAGGCCGAGGGGCAGGTGTCCTACCAGCTGCAGATGGGTGGGAGGCTTCTGGTTGCTCACTTGCAGCAGAAGGGCCTGTTCCTGGCCGGCCATCTCCCTGTGTTTACCTACGAGCGGGGTGAGCTGGTGACGAGCCAGCCCTTCATCCCAAGCCACTGCTACTATGAGGGCTACGTGGAGGGTGCCCCAGAGTCACTGGTGGTGCTCAGCACCTGCTCTGGGGGGCTGCGGGGACTGCTGCGCCTCGAGGGGACGAGCTACGGGATCGAGCCCATCAAGGCCTCCCCCACCTGCCAGCACCTCCTCTATCGGCTGGGGGAAGTGGAGGGTACGCCTGCCTCATGTGGGGTGACCACTGAGGAGCTGCAACACCAAGGAACCAAGATCCAGGATGCGGGGCCCACTGTGGCAGCCAGACATCACAGATGGACACATGCCACATATATTGAGTTCTGTGTGGTGGTGGAGAAAGAGCAGTTCATCCTTTATAGAAGGAACGAAAGCCTCCTGACCAACCAGGTCCTCGAAGTGATCAATATGGTGGACTCCTTTTATCGTGCTCTGGGGGCTCATGTCATCCTGGTTGGACTAGAGATCTGGACAGAAAACAACCTCATCACATTACCCGATACTATAGGCAATGCTCTTACTGAATTTAACCGTTGGAGGAATGACGTGCTCTATCGTCGCCTGCAGCATGATGCTGGACAGCTATTTATGGCTAAAATATACAGAGGGCGTGCTGGGAGGGCATATGTAGGAGGCATCTGCCTTGTGACCGATGCAGCATCCATTGTCACGTGGCGTTTTGCTTCTGTGCCATTTTTTTCAGTCACTGTTGCACATGAGTTGGGTCATAATCTTGGCATGTATCATGATTATGATAAATGTCATTGTAACAGAACTGTTGGCTGCATCATGGCTGCTGTGCATGTAACTACCGATCAGTTCAGTGACTGCAGTCGTGAAGTATATTTTAATCTCCTCCGTGATGGCGCTGGATTCTGCCTATATAACATCCCAGCGCCCAGCAAAATATTTAGGAGGAAGCACTGTGGTAACAAGGTTGTGGAAGGGGAAGAGGAATGTGATTGTGGCTCAGAACTGGAATGCAAAAAAGACTTGTGTTGTCAGTCCACGTGCAAACTGAAACCAGGTATGGTTTGTGCTTTTGGAAAGTGCTGTAAAAAGTGTCAAATACTTGCTGAAGGAAAACTATGCAGAGCAGCTGTTGATGAGTGTGACCTTCCTGAGTATTGCAATGGGACTTCAAAGTGGTGCCAAGATGATGTGTATGTACAAGATGGAACTCCATGCAGTGACATGGGCTACTGTTATCGGGGAAGCTGCCATAACCACAATAAACAGTGTGCAGATATCTTTGGAATAGGGGCACAAAAAGCCCCTCTAAGTTGCTTCAGTAACCTGAACACGCGAGGTGACCGGTTTGGCAATTGTGGTGGTGGTGGTGAAACTGGAGCAAATTACAAAAAATGTAAAATCAGTGATGTCTTGTGTGGAAGGATTCAGTGTAAAAATGTAAAAAAAATACCTCCTTTGAAGGAACATAGTACTGTTGTACAAACGCCCATGGGTCATATCTGGTGTTGGGGTACAGACCATCATGCTGGGACTGATGTAATTGATACTGGGGCAGTGAAAGATGGCACAATTTGTGGTAATGGGAAAATTTGCCTTAGTAGGACATGTGCAAGTGTGTTGCGTTTGAATTTAGATTGTGACGCTAAGAAAAAATGCAACAGTAGGGGAGTATGCACCAATACTAAAAATTGCCACTGTAACTATGGGTGGGCCCCTCCAGACTGTAAATTCCGAGGATATGGAGGAAGCATTGACAGTGGACCTGTTCCAGTGTCTAAGCCTATGGTAAGTATATGGAGCAGCAGTTTGGGTAATGTTATCTGGATAATAATTGGCATCAGTTTTGTTCCTGCCATTGTTGCAATACTTAGAAAAACTGTATGGATGAAAGCGTTTAGAAGGCTAAATGTCACACAGAGAAAACAAACTGCTGCTGCTTCTGCTGGTGATAGACAGAGCCACTATAAGAATGGCAGCATTAGTTCAAAAAAGTAAAAGACACAACATTTTTTCTAGAAGGGCAACAGATGTTTTGCAGGTCAAAGGATCAGAGTTTGTTACCAAAGCAGTCATTGAAAGAATCTGCAGCTGAGTCTATGCTGAGGTAGCGATGGCTTTGCATTGCCTGATCCCAAATATAATGTAACAATGTACTATAGTTAAAGAATCAAAAATGTAGCATTTTGGGTGTGAGAGAGTGTCTCTCTTTTTTTAAAAAACATGTAAATAAAAAATTGGTTTTTATTTTTTTTAAATAGGAAAGTAATGGAAAACATTTTGCATTCCTCAGAAAGAGATCTTGTGAGTGATGATATTTCCCCAAATGCCCAGCCATTTGGTCATTGTATAAGTTGATGCTGTAGTAATATTCTACAATGTAGTGTTTTATAGAGCTACAGTGAAGACATATTAGAGCTGCACACAGAAAATGGGCAGTTTCTCTTCCGGCCAGCTTCCTAGTTGTATTGTGCACTTAGTGGAGTTTGGGTCATCCTTCATCTCGGAGATGCTGATGTAATTTGGGGGTCTCTGGGATTTTGTAGTGCCATAGACTCCATTGTAAATCATTAATTCTCTTTGGAAAGTTGTAGAATGTACTGGGGCCTAAAAGAGAAAACAGGATTCCTTTAAGAAGGGGGAATAGAGCTGCTGAAAACCAACTAATGAAAATACCTCTGTGCCAATTATCAGCAACCAAGCCTGCCTTCTTCCACCCTGATCCCACTCTATGACATGTGCCCCAAAACTAGCAGCATATCCTTCCTCTACTCTGGTGACGTGTAACTTCCAGTTGTTGTGAATGATTTAAAATTACAATATTTTCAATAAATAGTTTAAATCAGCTTTTTCTTGTACTCACATTGATGCATAGACATATTAAAACCAGATTTTAAATGACAAATTACTCAGAAAATTGTATCTGCATTAGGGCTGTCGATTAATTGCAGTTAACTCACGTGATTAACTCAAAAAAATAAACTGTGATGAAAAAAAATTAATCACGCTGTTAAACAATAGAATACCAATTGAAATTTATTAAATATTTTTGGATGTTTTTCTACATTTTCAAATATATTGATTTCTATTAGCACAGAATACAAAGTATACAGTGCTCACTTTATATTATTTTTGATAAACAAAAGAAATAGTATTTTTCAATTCACCTCATACAAGTACTGTAGTGCAATCTCTATCGTGAAAGTGTAACTGACAAATGTAGATTTTTTTCTGTTACATAACTGCACTCAAAAACAAAACAATTTAAAACTTGAGAGCCTAGAAGTCCACTCAGTCCTACTTCTTGTTCAACCAATCGCTAAGACAAACAAGTTTGTTTACATTTAAGGGAGCTACTGCTGTCTGCTTCTTATTTACAATGTCACCTGAAAGTGAGAACAGGTGTTTGCATGGCACTTTTGTAGCCGACGTTGCAAGGTATGCTAAACAGTCGTATGCCCCTTCCTGCTTCAACCACCATTCTGGAGGATATGCTTCCATGCTGATGATGCTCGTTAAAAAAATAATACATTAATTAAGTTTGTGACTGAACTCCTTGGGGGAGAATTTTATGTCACCTGTTCTGTTTTACCTGCATTCTGCCATATATTTCATGTTATAGCAGTCTCGGATGATGACCCAGCACATGCTCGTTTTAAGAACACTTTCACAGAAGATTTGACAAAACGCAAAGAAGGTATCAAGTGAGATTTCTAAAAATAGCTACGGCACTCGACTCAAGGTTTAAGAATCTGAAGTGCCTTCCAAAATCTGAGAGGGATGAAGTGTGGAGCATGCTTTCAGAAATCTTAAAGGAACAACACTCCGATGCGGAAACTACAGAACCCGAACCATCAAAAAAGAAAATCAACTTTCTGCTGATGGCATCTGACTCTCATGATGAAAATGAACATGTGTCGGTCCGCTCTGCGTTGGATTGTTATCGAGCAGAAACCATCATCAGCACGGACATACATCCTCTGGAATGGCGATTGAACCATGAAGGGGCATATGAATCTTTAGCGCATCTGGCATGTAAATATCTTGCAATGCTGGTTACAACAGTGTCATGCAAACGCCTGTTCTCGTTTTCAGGTGACATTGTAAACAAAAAGCAGGCAGCATTATCTCCTGCAAATGTAACCAAACTTGTTTGTCTGAGCGATTGGCTGAACAAGAAGTAGGACTGAGTGGACCTGTAGACTCTAAAGTTTTACATTGTTTTTTTTTTGAATGCAGTTATTTTTTTGCACATAAGTCTACATTTGTAAGTTCAACTTTCATGATAAAGAGATTGCACTACAGTACTTGTATTAGGTGAATTAAAATATACTATTTCTTTTATTTTTTTAAAGTGCAAATATTTGTAATAAAAATAAATATAAAGTGGATACTGTACACTTGGTATGCTGTGTTGTAATTGAAATCAATATATTTGAAAATGTAGAAAACATCAAAATATTTAAATATTATTCTATTATTGTTTAACAGTGAGATTAATCATGATTAATTTTTTAATTGCACAATTGTGATTAATATGTTTATATTTGCATGGCTGCCCACAGCTCCCACTGAAATTATGAAAGATAACTTGTTTACCTATGTTTTACTCAAAAATGCCTTCTACCTCTTATTCTATAGAAAATGTGCCCAGTCTGCTTGGGGAACTAGCAGGTGTTTACAGCCTTTAAATACTTGTAGATGGTTATTATGTCACCCTTGGTCGGACTCCGCATGCGGTGCCAAGGATCCGTGACCCGTTGACCTATCCCGTGGAGGCCTGGATAGTGAGGCAGAGGGAGCCTCCGAAGACCCTGCTACCGAGCGAGTCCCTGGCTGGGCATAGGTGGAGGGCCAGGGTGGTCCACTGGTGCCATTGACTATGCTGCGGCACCAGCTGGTCAGGTTGGCCGGGCTGAGATGTAGCGGGCCTCGTGTGGGTCGAGGTCGGGGTTACCAACGACCTATCGGTACCATGCGAACGGTACTATTGATGGTGCCGAGAATGATGTCTACCACGGGACGGGGACTGGGACTCCGACGTCGAGGAACGGTGCCGTCTCGAGCTACTACTTCTCAAGACACTACAACGCCGAGATCCGCGCCGGCGCAGAGATGGCGCTCCCTGCCGGGAGTCATGGGTGCAGTGCCTCGAGGAGAAAGAGCTGGAGCCCCCCGTTTGCACCCCAAGAGGCCTGGGGCCCCAGCCTGCTCTGTTCCCCTGGCTCCCAAGCTTGGGGGGAGGAGGGAGAGGAGAGGGGGGAACCGCTCCCCCAGCACTTGCTGGCGGTGCGGCTGAGAGCCAGGGGAGTGGACCAGGTTGGGGCCGGGTCGCTCCACTTACCATGCGGTGAGTGCAGGGTCGGGCCTGGCTACAGTCTTCAGGGGAGTGGGGGCGGGGCCCCCCCGCCGCCGCCCCCCCCCCCCCCGCCGCCCCCCCCCCCCCCCCCCCCTGGGGGGCCCCCCCCTGCGGCAGCTCCCCACCTGCAGCGCCCCCCTGCGGCAGCTCCCCACCCCAGCTCACCTCCGCTCCACCTTCTCCCCTGAGCACGCCGGCGCCGCTCCACTTCTCCTGCCTCCCAGGCTTGCTGCGCCAATCAGCTGTTTGGCGCGGCAAGCCTGGGAGGGGAGGAGAATTAGAGCGGGGGCAGCGTGCTCAGGGGAGAAGGCAGAGCGGAGGTGAGCTGGGGCGGGGAGTGGTTCCCCTGCACACACACCCCCGTTACTTGCTGTGGGCAGCCCTCCCCGTGCCCCCCTGCCCCAGCTCACCTCCACTCCCCCGCCTCCCCTAAGCGCACTTTTTGGCGCCCCCAACCACTTGGCGCCCTAGGCAGCCGCCTAGTGGTTGCACCGGCCCTGCCGATGTGGGTCTAGCCTCTCCCCCTGCTTTCTCTCGGTGCCGCTGAGGATGGAGACTTTCTCTGTTTCTTAGACGGAGAGCGGTGCCAGGCACGGGAAGATGCCGGGGGATCACTGCGCACCGAAGACGAGGTGCCCTGTGCCAAATCCGCTTGGTGCACCGGGGTTGGGGCCAGTGCTAACTCCATGAGAAGGGCCCGAAGTCTAATGTCTCTTTTTTAGTTCTAGGTTTAAAGGACCTTCAGATCTTACAGTGGTCACTAATATGGGATTCACCCAAGCAGCGGAGACAGTCAGCGTGCGGGTCACTTCTGGGCATTGAACGCCTGCAAGAGTTGCACGATTTAAACCTGGGGCCTGCCCCGGCCCAAATGCTAACTAACTGAACTGAAACTTGTTGAACTAACGGGTACCACTAACAATGAACAAGTTCTGGTACGAGCTGCAGCGAAGCTGGAGCAGTAGTTGCGATGCACCCTCACTGGCGGGAAAAAGGAACTGAGGGTGGGGGGAGCACGCGGCTCCCCTTATAGCGCGCTATAGAGGGGCCACTCCAGGGGTTGTAGCAGCGCTCCCCCTACGGGTACTGCTAGGGGAAAAATTTCCGGCACGGGTGCACGTGGTGAGCATGCACACCTACTGTGGCATACACATGAGCAAGCACTCAAAGAAGAACTGTCTAGTGTAGGGTTTCTTCCTATGAAGCAGCTGCTACTGGCCCCTGTCAGAGACCTGGTACTGGACTAGATGGGCCACTGATTTCTTCTGCTATGGCAACAGTTATGTTTCTAAATGAACCCTCAAATTAGCTTGCATTAAGAGAATGTTTTTTCAAAAATCTGTTAATAGTATGGTAATGGCAGTGTATAGGGAATAAGAAGAGGCGATACTCAGGGTGTCAAGAAAGGAGTGAATGGAGGAAGTGAGTGTGGGGCGGGGGTCAATGAGACTGCGTATCAGGGCAGTGGGGTCACAGATGGCAGGGGGTTAAGTGAATGTCTGAAGGTAGTGGAGTCATGCAGGGGGTCAATGACATTGAATATAAAGGCAGTGGGGATAACACTGGAAAGTAAGCCTGGAGAGTAGTAGGGGGTAACCACTGCTAATTTTGGAAGTAGTCAGGGTCTTGGAGGGGTTCAGAAAAGATTATCTGCAGGTAGTGGGTTAATGAGGCGGATTATCCAGTTAGTGGAGTCACATGTGGGAGCTACACTGGGGGAAGTCAGGGTCATGCAGAAGTTGCTGATGATCAGTTTGGATGCAGGTGGGGTTACCGAGAGGTCAATAAGGGTGTATTTCTAGGTAGTGGGGTCATGCAGCCGTCAATGAGACTGAAGGGAAATAAATATATGCCATGCTTTTTAGGCACCAAGAACTCAGCTGAAGCATTAGCGGGCTTTGGTCAGTGTGTAGATGGAGTCAAGACATCCTGAAGAAAGAGTATTTCTCGCATTCTTCTATCATTGGTGGGTGAGGATTGTCTCATGGTCACTGTAATTATTCAGCTTTCTTGCTGTCCTCTTAAAGGTATTTGGCTTGGCTATCCATAATAATTTTGGCTTAGTTCCTCTTAAATTGGAGATTGAACATCACTGATGGCAAAGAGGCCAACAACTGTAGGAGGTCAAGGGTTGTAGTTTTGCTCAGGAAAGGCTAAGAAACAGATTAATTGGTCCCAATTTTTACTACCCTTTACTTTTTCCCTCCTGTTGCACTACCTTATTGTTCGGGGATTTGCCCTCCTTCTCTTATAGAGAGGTGGTACTCTGCTGTGAAGATTTGTTTACTGAAGTTGTCTATGGGGGAAGAAAGGCTGTTTTTAGGGGGCTGTAGGCAGGGCCTGCTCTGGCTTTTTTGCCGCCCCAGGCAAAAAAGCCTCCGGCCGCCCCCTCCCCCGCCCATGGGGGGGGCAGCCGGAGCCCCGGGGGGAGGGCGGCGAGCCCGGCCGTGGCCCCGCTCTCCCCGGGGGCCGGAGTGCCGCGCCGCCCCCCTCCAGGTGCCGCCCCAAGCACCAGCTTGCTGGGCTGGTGCCTGGAGCCGGCCCTGGCTGTAGGAAGGTCTGTAGGACATGACATTTGTTATGTAATTCCCAATTGTTGGTATTTAATATTGTGCACATCACCACAGCATCCACAACAATGCTGAGGTCTGGTACTTCTTGTATCATTATCTCTAGCTCCCCTTGTTCGGCTTGTTGGTCACCATCTTGAGTCTTCCCAGAACTGGCGCCTTATTTCTTTGCAGCAGCACATTTGGTTGCTTCTTCTTTCTGGAATTCAGGCAAGTATCTGTGTTTATTCCTCAGAAGGGGTATCTGCTTTTACAATCTGTGAACCTTCAGGACAATGACCAAAATCTCCAAGGCAACATCTAACTGGCGTAATTTGAAATTGTTCTCCCCTGCTGAGAATATCTATTATGAGACTTACTTGGCCCTAGGTCAAGGTATAGGCAGCAAAAGTAGAAGGTTATCTGCACATTTCTTGTTTTCTGGCAGTTATTGGATAGAGTCTTTGTTATATTTTCACCTGTGGCAAACGAGTATTGTGCACGTTCAGAAGATTGTGAAAATGTGAGGCCCTCATCCTACGATAGGATCCACATGAATACCATTTGAGGCCTAAATCTCTATCATGTGACTGGATAACTGATGACATCCTATCCCAACAAACTGCTGCAGGAATGCTCTCACTGCATTTACAAATGACAGCTATGGCAAGTCCCGATCTCTTGAAATAATTTTACAAAAGTTGAATGTATGCAATTGTGCCAACGCATGCATTAACTTATTCCCCAGTTCTACTTATTAGGGATCTTAGACACTGGTCTCCTGAATTTCCCATATCTCTGCTTCCATAAATTTTCATTTCACAAGGAAGTTTTAAATATCTATTTTTGGAAAACATTTAATCAGTTCTTTTAAGAAAATTATCTGTAAAATTTTACACAGCAAAAATAGATAACTTTTCTATTTAAGTGATATAGACTGTACTTAAGGGCTTTATTCTGCTCTTGCTTGCACACCAAAAAAAGTGGGTAAGGGAGAGAAATCAGGCCTTTCATTTATCATACAGTTGTGCATCTGGCATATTAGCACTGGGAGTAGGGTGACCAGATGCTAACTGTAAAATATCGGGACCGCCGCAAGGGGGGCGCCTTTTTAAATTGTTACACTCACCCATCCGGGTCTTCGGTGGCAATTCGGCGGAGGGTCCTTCAGTCGCTGACCGTCTTCGGCGGCATTTCGGCAGAGGGTAATAAGTCTTGCCGCCAAAGCCAGAAGCACCCACCACCGAAATGCCGCCGAAGACGGTCAGCGACTGAGGGACCCGCCGGATGGGTGAGTGTAATAACAAACAAATAAAAAACTGCCCCAAACAAAATATCAGGACAAATGGCGTCCTGACGGTACTTTGGTCAGGACGCAGGACAAACTGCTCAAAATCGGAACATCTGGTCACCCTAACTGGGAGAGAGAAGTATCAGGACTTCCATCGACATTCCAAGAAACTTTCTACTTCTATAACTCTCACAACCATTAAAAAAAAATCCCATGAGACATTTAAAAGTAATTAGCTTAGTTATCATGCTTTATAGCTTCAAAGCATTAGAAAAAACATGGAGGAGGGTCACCACGCCACAATTAACCTTCTATAGGCAGGTATGTGCAAGACTCATCAAATCTATAGATGTCCCAAGAGCCACAGGGAAATTCGATGGTTCTTGGGACATCCAAGCAGGCAAAGGTACCTCTGAACAGTACCCAGCCTCTTCCAATGCTATCCAGTGCAATCACCTTGCAGACACAATGCTGTGGGTTTGTATGAGCATGATCCTACAGAGAGTAGTTATCCCCTGGCCCTCCCACCATGACATGCCTCTCCCTCAAGTTCAGGGAGTCCAAATCCCATGGATCTGGGGTGGAGGGAGAAGTATGCCATGGAGCTATTGCTCTCCCCTATTTATGGCTCCTAGACTTTCATCCATCTTAGCAGCAAGGTGCATAAGGTCCAATTAAATTATGGCTTTGTCTTAAACAAGAAAGACAAAGGTTAAAAAGATCAGAACTAATTTCAGCAAAAAGCTTTTTTTAGTAAAGTTTTTAAAAAGCACTTTATTGATTGTTGTCCTATAAACTCACTGATGTCTAATTCCTGCAGAATTGTATCTGATAAAAGGAGAAACGGAAACATTTATAAAAACATTTGGAAAAACTAGATGTGAAAAATATATACAATGTATTTAAAAACCTGAATAAAATTAATTTCTGGATTTATACATTCAGTTACTGTGTTAAACATCTGGCTGTATACAGTAGGTTTTTTTAAATTATTTGTTAAAAAATTAGCAGTACTTTTACCTATGTTAAATAACACTTTGTTCAATTTACAAAATTACAATATGCTCATTACTGTTTCATCGGTCCACTTATAAATTAATACACAAGGGTTTATAACCACGTGTCAAACTTCCAAGGTTGGGCATCTTCAAATTACTTTATACAAAACTATTGCTTTTCTAATATATTTAAGTGTAGTTGTTACAGGGATACCTTAAGAACATTACATTCATTTACAAATCTTCAACATATTACAGCATGCAGCCCCTCCAAAAAATGGAGTGAAAATATTACAAGCAGAAAGCCTTTCTACTATAAGTTTTTACCTCATTTTTTGTGCTAACATTTATTCAACCCTGCTGAGTGATCAGCTGTGTCTTAAAAGGATTAACATATTTATAATACATACAGTGTGCAAACCACAACACCTAGTTACAGAAAAGATGTTTTGAAAATTATTTCCTGTTTACAAGTGCATTTTGGTCAGACAACATTAAATGGTTGTTTCTCCTATGAAATTCCGAGGCTAGGCTGAAGATGCAAAATTTGGCCAGTGATGCTTGGAGTACAATCATGACAGGTACTCTCTAAGGCAAAGGAGAACATGTGTTCAGCAACACCAATGTGAGCTTCTACTAGTCCCTCTCCCACCATCATGTGCACAACAGGTCAGGTCACAATTGGGAATGGGAAGGCAAAGTTGACAAAACATCATATTACTCTATACTCCCTGCAAATCCTCCCTCATTGCCAGGCCTTCTCATCTTCTCCAGTATGAACTGTATGACCAATAGTTTAAGTCAATACTAGTGCTGCTCTCTTATACATTTTTCCCTTCCTGTATCTGTAGTAATTAACATGTAACAAGGACTGAAGGTGAAGGTATCCTGGAGTTCTGGTTCATATACCTCTTTCCCGCTCCTTCCTCAACAAAAAACAGGAAATTAATTTTACCACCTCTGCTACAGAAGTGGAAAAATGTTAAAAAGCACTCCACTCTCCCTGAAAAACCTTGAACTGAAGCAACAACACATCTTGAGATCCTAGTTAAAAGATATAGGCAAAACTGGAATTGAAATGAAATGATTAATAGAATATTTCCCAGAGATCAACATCCTCATGTATTTTCAAAATAAACCAAGAATTCAGCATTATAATCCTTATCCTGTGGAAGTGGAGGTTAAGACACAAACTGGTAAAATTCAGATCTTAAGATACCTCTGCAAAAGTGTTCAAATGCAACTGTGTAACTGAGCATTTTTTTGTAGCCACAACTTACAGCATGAGTTTTAAAAATGTGTCTGTAAATGTATAAAAGTGCAAACTGCTCAAAAAGGTACTGTAATGCTACCATAATGGACAATAGTGGGAGCCAAATCCTACATCTCAGTTTGTGTTTAGCCTCCACAGACACCAAATGAGCATGTGCATGTGTGTGCTCCAGCGCACAGAAGATTAGTTTATTCTGTGCATAATAGGGCTCAGGGAAAGCAAGAGAAATGACACAAGAGAAGGTGTCGGAATCAGCTGGCGTGGGGCTCCAGTGGAATTGGATAAGCTTGGGGAGAATTATAACACTGTCAGTCAGGCAATCTGATTTTCTATCAGGGACACAGAGGAGCAGAGCAGAGCACAGAGCTGCTTATACTTATGGAGAATATTTTTTACAAAGAACAAGCTGAAACAAGCTAAGGTATCTGACGGGCACGTACTCAGGGTGGCTAGCCCGTCCTGTTGCTCATGCTACCGGGGCTATGTTCTGATTTTACTGTTCTAACTCAATGGGAATAGCCTGAGTAAGTCTCCTTGAGCTGGGAATTACATCCCGTAAGGCTGGTCTGTTCTGGGAATGGAGGCTGGAGCCTTGGAGACCAAGCTTACTTTCCCACACTACAAAAGTTCACTGCATACTTCTTGATTTGAAAACCCTTCCCAGCACTCTGAACACTGAAGCAACACTGGAAGGAAACAAAATCTGAGCTGCTTGAATAGATGAATCATCATCATCATCGAAAAAGACCAACAGAAAACCATTCTGGATTTCCCCTCTCAGTCCCTGGAGAACACATTAGCTTTGCTAGCTGGGACAGAGTTACTTTAATCACTGCTTTTCAAATGACAGCATTTAAAAAAAAAATCATGTGTGTGAAATAAGAAGCCATCATTGGGGAGGAGAAAGCCCAAGGAGCTAAGGTTTTAAAGGATGAACACAAAAGGTAATCTAATGTTATGAAAACCCTTCACTAAAACAGACATATAGATAGATGTAGACAGAGAGCCACAAGGAGAAAGATGAGAAGACCCAACAGAAGGATGCTCTTATATTACAAAAGTAGAGAGCTGTGCACTCTTAACTTAGTGGAATATCTTTTTACTTGTTATATGTCTTCTCTGGAGCCTTATTGGGGAGGGAGCACCTTATACAGTGCGTGCTCACGGGTTCCATTTTAGGCCATATGAGGGGCTAGAGAGCTGCTATTTATCCCCACACATAGCACCATCTTGTGCTAGCAATACAGCACTGAAACTTTCCCTTGAGGAGTGGGAAATCCCCAATTAGTTTGTTGTTGCTGCTGCTTGCTTGCAAGGCAACATGTTTGTGGGTGGCTGGTGGTCGGCCTCGCCAGAGGAAGCTAAGGTGTTTTTAAATGACTGAAAAAACAAACAAGAAAAAAAGAGTGTTTGTGTGGTTGGACGGGTGTGGGTGAGGAAACAGAACATAAAGGTAAAGGGAGTGGTGCAGCTAAAGACAAAGGGAGGTGAAGTAAAAGATATGTGGAGCTGCTCTCCAGAGCCTACCACTCAGTCCCAGTTAGGATTCAGTGCAGATAAGACCTTGACTCAGTTAGCTCTCTTACACTGTAAAACAAAGAAGAGGGGACTATCTAAAGATGGCACCTGCATTTTGTTATGGGAACTTTAGAAGTTAATTTACTTTTTAGGGGCTTTTAACTTAAAGTAGCCTGGATACACAGTGAGCTGCTGACTCCCCCCCCCCCCCCCGCCTTTCCTCCCATCACTGATTTTACAAATCTCTGATTCACAGCTCCCATGCTACAGCTATAGTGGGACAACAAGCACAAAATCAAGCCACCACTGAGGGCCCGTAGTGCAAATCCTGAAGCAAAGAAAAAATAGATTTCAGAGACTCTATACATTTGTTTCAAGTCCAAGCAAACGTCCCATCCGTTCCATGTTCTTGTCAATTGTGGCTTGACATGTGATTTCCTTGGCACACTCCATTGGAAACCAACCTCTCTCACCGTCCCGCAATCGTTCACCTTCATACCAACCTGCAAGGGAGAATGGGGAGTCAACAATAAATACATGTGTAAGATACTGTGTGTGGCATGTTTATAGAGAGACTTCTATACACACAGTCTGTCATTGCATCTGTAATATGGCTATGTTTACAATGAGTAAAATATAAGGTAGAGACAGACCATGTTATTTGGAAACATTGTGCATGCAGATTAGGAATAATAAAAATAAAGCAGTAAAGATACAGTATATTTGAAAACCACACACCGTATTCACATCTCAGGAATATAAACTAACAAGTCAGCAGGAGGTTTTTCCTTTGTTTTTTACTCTTTGTAAGTGAGAGTAAACAACTGGGTTAGAGCTAAGGGTTGCCTTCTGCGAGAGTGCTCAGCACTCTCAAGTCCCATTGAAGCTACTGTGAGTTGACTGTACTCAGCATCTTTGCAGTACATGCTCAGCATTGTTATTAACATTTTTATTGTGGTAGTAATAACCAGGTTGGGCCCCAACGTGACTGACATTTACATAACAAATGACAGTCCCTGCCTCACATGCTGCAAGACTACCCCTTAGAGAGTAACAATGTTCTGAAGCACAGCACAAGATGTAAATACCTTGAATGTGTGGAGTATTCAGACAAATCAACAAGTACATTGCTCACAAAGCAATGATGACTCTTGAAAGCCAGATTTTTAAAGAGGCCTTAACCTAGTTTCTTATTGATGGGCACATGGCTCCTGGAAAAAAAAAATCATACCCACATTGCTGCACCTGCAATTAATTATCTATGCAAATCCTCTGAGTTGGATGGAAATTTACTTGAATGTGGCCACAATGCCTGCATAAAGAGTGGCTGTCCTTCAAGAACCTGGGCCTAATCCTATGGCTTTCTGTAGCGTTTCTTCTAGGCTGACACCCCATTTCATTGTGGAGCTGATACTAGATTGAAACTTGAATTCTCTAGGACTCAGTTTCCCAGCTTGACTAATCTATCTTGGTGGTAGCTAACCGCAAAACTGTTTACTCACCATCATTCACTTTTTGATAAACCAGAACCACATCAGCAACCTGAAGGGATAGTTCATCTGACTGCTTTGCAGTGTAAGTTCTGACAATCTCTACCTGTGTCAATGCTAAGGAAGAAATAGGATATATTGAACCACATGATCTGTATAAGCAACTGAATACCTTTATATTTTAGCAACATATTCAAAAGTCATTTTAACATCCCATTTTAGAATGTGCCAAAACAAAACAACCCAAGTAAGCTCAGTAATGGAGCACATTAAACATGCTGGCTTCCCCATGGGGAGCTACACACAAACATGAATTTGGGTCAGACATAAAATCAGCTTGCATTCTCAACCTAGTCACTAATAGGCTGATACAACTGGCCAAACCAGTTTTAATGAATGCAAGTAAAATAACTCCTTGTACCACAAAAACTCTGAAAAAACTTCCTCAGAAAAGCTCTTGATAAACAGCATTCACAGAAGGTCAACAACATCGCAAAGGAAATCTGGACAATTTGTTTTTTGGAAGGAAACATATTTATTCTTACAGTCTACATTTATTCAAGCTATCCACTGAGGGGCAGTATATTTCTGTTTTCACGTTAAGTCTCTGAAAAGTCTTCTTGTCTCTCACTTACTTGTCCTGTCTGCATTCCGTCTGTCACTGTTCTGTCCAAGTGCAGTAATCCAGCGAGCTCTTTCACTCCTGCAAACAAGAGAGACAAATTCAGTTTCCAAGACACCTGGCCCTTAGAGTGCTAGAGATCACACCTTTTTCAGGACCCTAGATTTAAATCTTTCCTCTTTCTCCTGGGAAGAAACCATATTACTTTTTTTTTTTTTTTTAGTCAAGAGCTTTCTTAAACATAGCAAGATATATTTTCCTGTAAACACTTCATGATTCAAGTAAAGTGAAACATATTAAGTGACCAACAATAATGGATTGCTTAGCAGAGGCAGTATTCCAATAAAGGAGGAACAGAATAGTATTCTACACATTTGGGAATTGTCTTAAGAAGGTTGCCTAAAAAGTGTGGTCTCTTGTGCATATTTTCATTGTTTTAATTAAGCATCATTAAAATAAGCTTTGTCCTAGTATCTGCAATGAATGGCCTTAATATTAATTACTAGTCTAACACAGACCACTGAAACTTAAATAAAAATAACATTTTAAATGTGTATTTATTAGCAGCCTTCTCTACAAAAAATATGCAGATTATCTGGCAGATTTAATGGGCACAGCACACCATTCATATGTAATGTAAGCAGACAAAAATCTTCTGTTTCCCTGTAACTAATAATTGGCTGGATGTATATTTGGAAAGGAAAGCAAGTCCCTTACAAAAATCAAACTGTGCTCTGAAAGGGCCAAGTTCTGTCACTGATGTGTTCACTTGGGAAGTCAGAGATGTGTCACAAACATCCATGAGCAGAATTGTGCCGTAAAAGAATCATTTGAACTTAACCTTGGATAACTAGATAATAAGGTAAATAATTGATTTCAGCTAGAATATCTCAATATTTCTGAAGAGACGGAGAGAGGAATAATTAGATTCTAAGTATCACACAGTTCTCCCAAAGGAACAAATTGCTGACAGAACAATTTTTGAGGGGATTGACGGGGGGTGAGATGGGGGTAAAAGAGAGATAATGGACAGGAGATGAAGGAAAATGGTAAGAGATTATGTAAATGATATCCAAATCAACAGCTGAGCCATAATAATTAAATCCAAATGGATTTGGGTTTTGACAAATTAAGATCTGAATTTGACGCATCATGCCTTGGTACAATACAAAGTGTGAGCGTTTCAGTTAAACTAATTCTTTTGTCTTGTTAAAGGGATTCTCACACACTCAGATGGTTTAGGCAGCAGGAGAAATGCCACCCACCTGCCTCAATGGGTGGGGGAACTTGATGGGGCCAGTAGTGAAAGGGGAGTCCCAGCAGCTAGCAAGGGAGACCCTTGCTGAGGAACACCAGGTAGTTCCTCCCGCCATGAGTCTCTGGCAGTCATTGGCCAGCTGGGGGGGGGGGGGGGGAAGGAGTCTCTGGCAGTCACTGGGCCAGCATTCCCTAGTTCCCAGGATGGGGGCCATGTGGAGCCTCTTTTGGCTCTGTTCCAGCAGGCCACCCTACCCATCTGTCAGAATCCAGCCTTACAGAAGCTGTAGGTCTAGCGGATCACCTGTTTGGGGCTCAGTAAGGAATTTTTTCTCCCATAGGTCAATTGGCAGAGGACCAGGAAGGTTTTTTAGCCTTATTCACAGCACCTCCTAGCCAGGAACATGCATGGAACCTAACTGAGGTACTTGGGGGTTGAGTTGTTAATGTGTTGCAACTTGAAGCCAGTTACCAGTGTGGTTAAGAGAATAAAATGAACGGTTCGTAAAAGACATGGGATTTTGGTGATGGACCTTGGGCTCACAGGATAGGGGGAGACCTTGTGGCCCTTGCAGGCCAAGGTCCTCACCCAACAGCACCCTCTGTTCTCCTCATGTGGGTTGGGGAGGAGGAGATGCTAGGACTCAGAGAGAGCAGAGTCCAAGGGTGTATTCTGAAGAGAGCCTACCCCAAGTTACGGGTTATATGGTAAGGAGCCATGTAACTTCCACACTGGAACCAATTAAATGTCTGGTATAGGAGAGTATGGGTGATGGCAGGTAGCGCCCCTCTCCTGTGCTAAAGTTTAATAAAAGTTGCAGCCAGTTATTTCATTCCATGTATGTGTCTGTCCTCATTTTGTCACTGTGCCTGCATCAATGAATTTCAGTAAAAGGTTAGAGTGCTTTTAAAATCTGAAATCAAAATTACTTTTAAAAAAACAGTTACTGTACATGTAAAAGATCAAAAGCCTTTATATCCCATGTTTCAGATGAACAATATATGTGCATGAAACTGGCAACATGCTCAGAGGTTTATCAACTAATACAATATTTCAGTGTATCAAAAACTGTTTTCACTGGAATAAGAAATCAAGAGAACTGAAAAACAGAAGTGTTAGGGCAGTTTGAAAAGGTCACCAGAAAAGAGAATGTCATCTTGAAATCTCCCCTCGCTCCCCTCCAGTCTTTTGAAATGCTGCTGCTAAAAACATCATCTGCCATTTTGACCATGTTATCTCCCTCTTTGAAACCCTTTCCCTGGCATCCCCTCAACCTCCCATGTCAAATTCAGAGTAGAGATGGCAATGAAACATAATCCTGGATGTGAACTTTGAGGTGTTTGGAACCTAAGCCTTACAGTTGGTTTTCCTTTCCATTGTGAGTAAAAATCCTTTAAGCAAACCAAACTGTGGGGTTTAAAAATCCCAAATATGAACCAGAGCCCCAAGATTCAGTTCTGATTTGGGCTCCCATCTCCTTCAAAGCTCTGTACAACTTTGTCACTGCCTCCATTTTGGCTATCATGTGCTCAAGATCCCCATCTTGCTGCCTGTACTCCTCCCAAACTTCTCATTTGAGCTGCCCAATCTATCATGACATATTCTAGGCTTGGCTCTTCCCTCCACATGTGCAAATTCCTCCTTAGAATACACTTGTCCCACAAGTCCTTTCCATTATACCCTCCTAACAGGATGCTGGCTTGACTCAAGTGGCGGTTATACAATAAAAGTCTAATGAGATTGTGCTCTCTCTCTTATAAAGCATTGGTTATACTGCCTTTGGGGCATAGTGTTGTTTAGGTTACCTTACTTGAAGAAAACTAAGATTAAATTAAGGACACAACAGGGTAAGGCAACAGAGGATATATGGAATAAGGAGTTGTACTTAGATAGACAAAATTAGGATTATTTAGTTTTGAGAGAGGATGCTTCAAGGGTGACATGTTTTAGCTGAGGGTTACCTCCTGATTATTAATTAATCAGGATTATTGGTGGTTGCTGGGCACACCAGAACTAGGGGATAAAGGTTTAAGTTGAGAGAGGGAACATATGTTGAAATAATTTGAGGTATTAATTTACAGAGTGATAAATAGTTGGAATGGACTTCCAACTTAATATACGTGACCAAAAATTAGATATTATATGAATAATATTTTAATACTGTACATTACATTCAGCAAGTTAATGGGATATTAGTAGGGCTGGTTGAACATTTTCTGATGAAATATTGGATTTTTGCCTAAATATTTAGTGAAAAATGTCAGCTGAAAACTAAACAGTTTCAGTTAGGAAATGCTTCCATGGTGCCTTGTAGAAATTATAGTTTCTGTATCTCATTCTCCTCTATGGGCTAGGTTCCATGGCCAAACTCCACCTCTCATGATGCACCATGGAAATGGAACTCCCATGAGGCACAACAATGGCTCGGCAAGAGGGGAGGTGGTATCTCGAGGGAGATAGAGACTGTTCCATACAGAATAGGAGTTTGAGGCACCTGAACTACAACTCCCATGTGGCACGGTGGCAGCATTTCAGATCCAAGTTTTTAGTTTTCAGATGAAAGTTTGGGGGCTTGATTTCCCCCCCCCCCAAAAAAGTAGAAATTTTCCATGGCCCCCTGCTCCCTGCCACCCCAGTTTTCCAACCAACTCTA
>NW_020664439.1:25997280-26008205 GCF_002925995.2 Terrapene triunguis | reverse complement strand
TTTTAAAAAATGAAAAACATACTGTTTACAGATTCATATTTTCCATTTTTATAACTGTGTTGTAGACATTTTTAATAGGAAAACAATTATCTTCATGGCACCATCTATCATTCCTCTCAGGCAGGTCAGAGAAATAACAGACGGTAATTGACTGTGCTCTAATTTAAAGGTTAGCTTCTTTCTAATCTCTCAGTTCATTGCATTGTACACAGAAAGAACAAAACATGCAATGGTTGGTGCATATACCATCTAGACAAGAAAATGTTTCTAAACTTATTCCAACTATAAAAACAAAGAGTAAATATGATTTTGAACAATGTGCAAAAGCTGAAATGCATTCAATTCTGGAACTTTCAAATAAGGTGTCAAGAGTCAGATTAGTCTTGTGTGGAAGCCAGTGTGGTGACCAGGTGAGATGCCAGTGCCACTAATGTTTTTTTCTAATTCTAAGTGACAATTTAATTTAAATAATTGTAGTCTGTGGCAGGAGCTTTACAGCTATCCCAAGAAGAATGTGTAAGAGATTAACTTTAATAATGCACATTAAAAAGCACATTAAGATTTTTTGACAAATGGCTCTTTATAGATATTGTTTCCCTTTTATGACCCAAGTGGCTAGTCACAGTTTGGGGCCCTCTGGATGTTCCAGTTGGGAGGAGAAATTGGTGATAGTCAGCTATGCCTTTGATGCAGTTTTGTTTATTTACAAAGAATGTGCAAAGCTCTGTCTCTCTGAACACAGAAGGAATCAAATAGCAGGAAACAGCTTCTTTCTCTCACAGCACCAAGCACACTCTTTTCAGCTTTCTTACAGGGCCCTGTTTTCAGGCGCTCTCTCTATATATTTCTGTCTCTTTTGCTTTCCTACACTCAGACCCTCACCCAAAATAATACTCAGCAAAAGCTCCTGGTCAGTTCACACACTATTTTTGTTTTAGGTGAAGGCTTATGCTTAGAGCTGTCTTAATTGAAAGGTACGTTCACACCTACCAATCTCAATGGGGTTTTAACTCAACCCATACCAAGGTTTCATCCAGCTCATAACAGCAGCTGCCCCACCACCTCAGCTTCACCCACAGTCCCAATGTGGCCTAAAATGATGATACCCAACAACCAATCCCAAACAGAATGAAAAGAAATAATTTAACATACTAAAAATGATACAAGGTTAACTATTTGCATATGTACAGAGTTTTTCTGTCAAGATGTTTTTACATTAGTAATCCCCAAAAATGTTATGTGCACCCAAATTTCTCTCCCTAGATTTCTTTTAATAAGCAGCTGAAAAATGCCTATTGTTTCCAGGAAATTTGCTGGCTATGGCAGGCCCGGATCATTTTGTTAGAATGGGGAATCTACCTCTAACAACTTTCCTAGCTACATTCTCAGATTCAGGGGGCAGCCAAGCTCAAATTCTGTCCCCCTGATATCGTCTCAAGTGGTCCTTATGGATAATTTTGGGTTTAGTCCTGGGACCTAACGGTGTCCTAAACCCTCACAAGACATGGAGTATGCTGGCCCCAGGCCATTTGGTGCAGTTCTTCCAATGTAGCCAGTTTAACTCCCATAGTCCTACTGAACCTTTCCACCATCACATCAGATATGGGTGCGCTGCGCAGGTGCAAGTTTTGTGGATGCCTAGACTCTCACAAGCCTGCTGAAACACTTGGATTCAAAATTTCTCCCTTGATCTGTGTATAACTCACCTGGGATCCCAAATCTGGTGATGAATTCATTCACTAGGACCCCTGCTATTGTCACAGCCTCTTGATTTCTTATTGGATAAGCCTCAGGCTATTTTGTGAAGCAGCCATAGCTACCAGCAAGTATTGATTGCCGGCCTCTCTCTCAGACAAGGGCCCAAGAACAACAGTGGCAATGTGTTCTATTGATGCCCCCACAAAATATTGCTGCTCTCCCAGTTTTAGGGGACCCCTTTTTTTGCAATGCAAGCATCACATTTCTTGCACCAATTTCTACATCCTGCCCACATTTTACCCAATACCAATTCTCCTTTCCCTTGACTAAGGTTTTTTGCACCCTCAAAATATCCAGCAGTTTTAAGATCATGACAATCTCAGAACCTCCTTTTTCAAAGTGTCTGGTACAACTAGCTGGTACCCGTATCCCTCACCTGGCGATTTCTCCCATCTCCTATACCAGGAGTAGCCAAACCGTGGTTCGTGAGCCATATGTGGCTCTTTTAAAGTGCAGCTTGCAGAACCCCCAGCTTCCCCCAATTCTCCACCTACCAGACTGGGGGGGAGGAGCTCGGAACCTCTGCCTTGCAGTGAGGTGGTGGGGGAGGGGCTTCTGCCCAGCAGGGAGCGGGGGGTCTTGGGGATTCAGCAGGAACAGGGCTGAAGCCCTGAGCCCTGGCAGACCCTCCTGCAGGGCTGAAGCCCCAAGCAAAATGACCAAACATAATCAAACTGTGGCTAAGAAATTAAGTGCATCCTCGAATTAACAACAATGCATTCCATTTAGAAATGCAGCGCTCTCTACACCTATAAGCATCTCTAACCCATTCAGTTTGGCCTGCTTAGTGCAGATATTTTCCTTCTTTGCTTTCTCCACTTTTAGCATCCAGTCTTAAAAGAGAGTGTAGACTGCTATCAAATTCCTGTCTGGATTCTTCCTCTCACCAAACTTCGTGGGATTGGTATTTTTGTTTTTTACTAGTTCCATATAACAAAAAGTAATTCTGTAATTGTCAAGAACACAAATTAGTAAAATAGTAAAGTTTTACTCCCCCCCCCCACAACTAAAAAAAGCACACATTTTTTGCCACGAAGCATGTCATTCCAGAACAAGTTTGACTCATCCTCTGATTACAGTAATGAGGTCTTTAAAGAATCATTAATGATCTATAGCTTCTTTCAGGGTTATTCTAAACTTTGAAAGCAAATCTAAAAGAGTAAAACTTTCCGAGCACAAATATGCCCAGAGCATTGTGTGGTTAATGTTTTAATGTGTTCCCTCCCATCTTTACTGTCCACTGAGACAGATAAAATCTTTCACTTTTGTGGAGGGCAGCTTGGATGCTAATGGCATCTCAGAGATGGCCTCTCACAGGGATTTGTACCAGAGAGAACAAGACACTACTTGTTGCTGTTGTCTAAAGCAGAACACTCCCTGAAACAGCTCCAACAGAACAAGGACCACCTCTATCACTGCTTCCCCATGGCTATGCAAAGTTCTTCCAACACAGCAACTACTGTTTAACAGAATGCTGTATCCTACTTCCGTATCTTCCAAGCGTTGTGGTAAATAATACTCTACAAATCAGTCACAAGAGAACAAGAATTACATCCTATCATTTTTTTGTTATTCCTAATCTGTTACATCTTAAATTAGGACTGTGATTTGCCACAGCTCCGGATTGTACTATAGTCTGTGTCTAGACCTAATTTTATAAAATGCTAAGATGCTAAAATATTAACCAACAGTCAAGACTGATATTCTACTACACCAATGAGGGAAAAGGTTCAGAAGGAATTAAGGATGCAGAGGAATTGTTTATGTCACTGTGGTCAGTGTTATTTACAATTTCGGGACTCATTTTGAAAGGGGGCCTTTAATTGCAACCTTTATAAAACCAGAAATTTTTCCTGCTTTTCTGCTCATTTTTGGTTGCTTGATTACCCAACATGCATAGGCAAATATGAAATTTCACAAACAGGTGTGCCTGCAGTATTTATGAATGCAGTTAGGGAGCGTATGAAAATGTGGCCCTTGACATTTAATTTGCCTTTGAAAAATTATTTCCTTAGAGATTTTAAAACATGAATTGGTTATCTCAGAGACTGGAGCTATTAGTGCTCCAACCTATTTGGATGAATAGACATTCATGCTTTCAAATAAATGCATATTATTTACCCTTCCAGTATACTATATGCTCTTATTCTCTGGACATATGCTAGGAATTATAGCCACCACCACTTTATGCTATCCTTCATCAGAGAACGTAAAAGCACTTTACAAATATTAAGCTGCACAAGGCAGGAAATATCATACCAGTTCTTCAGATGGGTAAACTTAAGCAAGAAGATGTTAAGTCAGCAAGCCAGGAATAGAATCCAGGTCTCTGGAGTCCCAGTCCTCAGTGCCAACACTTAAATCAGTGTTGTCAAGTGGATGGGACTCAGAGTAGTCCACATTACCTCTCAGTTTGAAAAACAAACAAAAAGCAATAAAACTTAGTGTCTGGTCATGTGCTTTAGTCACTTCAGAAAGAGACCAGGTAGGTGAGCTAATTACCTCACCACCTTGTCTCTCTAATATCCTGTGACCGACACAGCTACAATTACAGTCACTTTCTGTAATGCAATACCCCAGCTCTTTTATTAGTTTCCTTTAGAATATCTAAAACAATTAGACCATGGTACTGACATAATACTTAAAATTTTTGGTAGCATTTTTGTGCATTTAAACTCAAAATTGTGTTTAATGTGCTATGAAAATAGCCAAAATGACTTAAATTTTTTTTGGGGGGGGACACTCTCCCAAATGGAGATTTAAGTTGCAGCTCTGACTGAATTGTTAAGGCCATCTTTCAAGGAACAAGAGACTTCACAAAAGAAGTCACTTCTTCCCACTATCAATACGTGCATAGGAGGGTGAAAGTGCAGTGACAGGAGTAGAGGCCTGGCTTGGTGGGATACACAGTGAACCCTACACTTCCTCCTCATTCTCAGACACTTTTAGACCTAATTTTTCTGACCTAAATCCCCTCCCTACAGTGCTTACTTGTTTTCTTCTTCTTTCATGATTGAAAGAGCTTTGGTTATCCAAATTATTACTGCATGAGCTGTGAAAAGCCATGAACTGGCCTTGTGTAGAAGTATTAGCATACAACCCTTTTTCTTTTTTAAATCTGCACAAAATCAAATTGTTAAAAATAACCAGTGCCACTAGGCTAATTCTTCAATTTAAAGAGACAGTGAAACAAATCAAGGTTTTATATTTTTGATTAGAACACTCAATCTACATTTTTGGCACAACTGGACACTGGAAAATGCCTATGTTCCTAGCATGCAATAAGCCATAAGTGGTAGAACGGAGTATGGGGCTATAGCCTTTCCCCGCAACATAAGACTTGTATATGTATTTCTCTCTGTCCTGTACTTTGGAGAAGACATGCTTTGGGAACATCCCTAATAATTGTGTTCTGCTGCCAATGTAAACAGTCAACTGTTTTAGTGCTCCAGATGTCTCCTTGCTTTGTCTACATGGTAGAGCCAGCCCTGCGGGATATAAACCTAATGGCTTAAAGGCAAATATCCTTGTAATTTTGATGCCTTTATAAGGTCTAAATCAAATAAAAATTATAACAAAGAACATAAATGGGGAAATATAGCAGGGATGGGAAGATTCAACAGTGCACACCACTTAGAAACACAGTACATAGAAACAAGTAAATAATCACCATAGCAAAAGTTGATAATCATTTGCTCTGCCTCTTCTTAAAACACATTAGTCCTATCAATCTAATTAATCCTTTAAACGTAACAGTCAGTAGCTGCAAATTATAACTCACAACTACTTCTTTTAGTATCTGCAATACAGTTCCCAAATGTGACGATGCTGCCCGTGGGAGCCAGGTGAGGTCACTCAATTAGGGTGAACTGCAAACAAAACCCCAAACGCTGGTGGATATTCCAATACTTAGTTTACCAAGCCAGCACACAACAGCTTCTATAGTACCTCACAGGTTACTCAGAAGTCCAAACAACACAGTTCCCTTAAAGTACCCAGCCTCAGGCCTTCGTCCAGACACATACGTCAGATATGATGATGATTACTGAAAATCTTATCTCATCATATAAAAGAAAAGGTTCTTCCAATCCCAAAGGATCAGCCACACACCCAGGTCCAATTATAACTTAGATCTTACCCCAAATACACGCTTATAGCCAATTCTTATTAACTAAGCTAAAATTTATTAAAAAAAGAAAAAAGAAAGTGAGTGTTGGTTAAAAGATCAACAATACATACAGACTTGAATTCAATTCTTGAGGTTCAGATACATAGCAGAGATGAGTTTGTAGTTGCCAAAAGTCCTTTTAGATATAGTTCATAGGTTATAGTCCAATGTCCATATTCAGGGTGACTCCAGTCAGTGACTGGGGATCTCAATTCTTATGGCTTAAGGTTTCCTCTTGAAACCCAAAGCAGATCTGAGATGAAGGAGGATTGTGTCCCAGGGTTTTTACACATTTCCAGCAGCCTTTTGGCCTGAGAAAACAATAGGCTTAACTCTCCTTCTCCCAAACATCCTGGCAATTAGCACAGGGTAATTTATCCATTAAACAGTTCAGATACTGGTTACCATAACCTTCAAAGAGACATATAGACAATAATACTATCTCACTCAAGTGTCTTCCTAAATGTAATATTCCTTTTTTGATCTTTGAATCAAAGCTATAGTAATAGACAAGCCTTGTTTGCTTACATCACAAGACCTGAGCAAACATCTACCCTTCTACCTCTAACAATGCAGACTTGCATTTCAAAGTTCTATTCATTTACATATCTTCCTAACCAGTGTCTAAAGTTTGGCCATGGGTCAGGTCAGTGAGTTAATTAACTCTTTCTGGCCCTGTCATCTTTCAATGAGATATTATATTACACTCATAACGTCACACCAAATTAGACTAATTATATGGCTTTTTCCTCAAATTGTGTGAAGATAAACCAGTATGGGTGAATGGCAATTAATATGATTGTGTCCTTCCCTGCAACCTTCCCCCACAGATTTTTGCTTTGAATTTTTTCATTGATATAAGAAATTATCCTAATAAAAAGACTGTCAATTTACTTCCTGATGTTGATTAAATCATTAACAACAGGCAGGAAGGAGGCAGAAAAGTTAAAGAAAAAATGTGTTCATCAAATTGTCTCAAGGATTGGTTACTTGGATGGCTTATTACTGATTGCATTCACCATGCCTCCCTTTGTTGTTAGAGGAAACGTTCTATAAGGATTTTCAACTACTACTGGGGGGGGGGGGGAAATCACCTTTTCTTCCTAGACAAATCACAAAATTAAATCTAAATAATTTACTGCATGTTGATCAAGCATGCTGATAATTCTTGAGACACACAAGGTGGATGAGGTAATATTTTTTATTGGACCAACTTCTGCTGGTGAAAAAGACAAGCCTTCGAGCTCAACAGAGCTCTTCTTCAGTGCTGTGTGTGGAGCTTGAAGACTTGTGTCGTTCACCAACAGAAGTTGGTTCAATAAAAGATATTCCCTCACCTACCTGGTCTCTGTCATATCCTGGCAAGACCGTCTTTAGGCCGATTCTCCCGATTCCCCGGAATTGGGCCCCGCGCCTTAGGCTCACCCGGCGGCAGTCTGCTCCGGAGGCATTTCGGCGGCAGGGCGTGTGTGTGTGTGTGTCCACTCCAGGGTCTTCAGCGGCATTTCGGCGGCTGGGTGTCCTTCAGTGCCGCGGAAGACACAGAGCGGCCCCCCAGCCGCCGAAGTGCCGCCGAAGACCCGGACCGCGGAATCGGGCCCCGCAGGTCCTAAAGCCGGCCCTGTATCCTGGGACCAACATGGCCACAACACTGCAAACAACTAATAATTCTTAGCATTCAGCAGACATATCCCAGTTGAAAAATAGCTCAGATTCACTTGTCTACTTTGAAGAATATATTGTGTTGCAATTTCTGTTGTCAACGTCAGCTGCAAGCATTCGTGTTTCATCTTGATGAATACACACAAAAGGGTTGTTCAGGTGGATTTTTGGCTTGCATATTCCTCTTGGAGAGAGTAGACCTAGACTGCCTTTGACTTCAATGGGCTTTGGATCAGGCCTCTAATCCAGGCACATTTGTGCCCTGTACTGCAACCTGCAATATGTACAGCTAATAACTGGGAGGAATTGTATTAATTGTAACTTTCCAAAATGCATGTAAAACTACATGAAGTGCTTTTACATTTACAATTTTAATCAATTTTGTTATGTCATAACAAAAAATAAATAAAACATTCACAAGATAACAAAGCATTTTATATTTAAGTATCAACTTTAATCTATGAGCACCCCAAACTGGGTTGAAAACTTTACTAGATACATATACAAATGACTTTGCCTACCACTGTATCACAGTGACACAGGTGAAACAAAGCATTTGTGAAAGAGAGCAATCACTTAACAGCAATCATCAATAGTAGATAATGCCAAGGACAGGAAGTGAGAATAGAATATATTCCAATGAAAGGTGATTTTAAGTAGAAAAATTACTCAAGGTGGAATTTGACCAGGGTTAATACACTTACTGCTGCAAAAAGTGCTAGGATATTTTTAACGACCACAAGTGGCCAGGGCAGATACTGCAGACAGATAGATGGATATGACAACTGAGTATATATGAACTTTGAAATTTCTCTCCCCTGTGAACACAATCTGAAAAAAAAACAGAAAATCTGGATTTTCCCTATTGTATTGTATGTTGAAAAGCATCTGTTTACATTTCTTACTGAAAAAGACACAAGTAATTAGCCAATAAATTAAGACAAATAAATATTTGCAGTTTGCAATGGATTGCTGGATGGATTCTGTAAGTACTCAAACATTATGGTTCAAATCCTCAGTTGTGTAAATCGGCATGGCTCCATAGGTTTCAATGGAGTTACATTGACTTACATAAGCTAAGGATCTGGCCCTCTGACTGGAAATTCCCTTGTGTCTGGGAAATACCAAATGAGTTTTCCATTTATAAATGCCCTACTCCAGTGTTTCTCAAGAGCTGGTCCCTGAGATCTCCCTGACACAGTTTAGGAAGGCAGCAAACCTGTCCCTAGTATCAAAAAGGTTGAGAAACACTTCTAGTCAATCCCTCAGAGTCTCCTGGCAGGAAAAGCACAATACAAAGGGTATGTCTACACTACGGGATTAATCCGAATTTAGATAATTCGAATTTGGGAAACAGGTTGTATAAATTCGATTGTATGCGGCCACACTAAGCACATTAATTCGGTGGTGTGCGTCCATATACCGGGGCTAGCGTCGATTTCTGGAGCGTTGCACTGTGGGTAGCTATCCCATAGCTATCCCATAGTTCCCAGAATTCCAATGGGCAGGGGAGACTGCGGGTTGAGATCCCAGTGCCTGATGGGACCAAAACATTGTCGCAGGTGGTTCTGGGTACAGCCTCACCCCTCCCTCCCTCCCCCCCTCCCTGCATGAAAGCAACGGACGGCAGACAACCATTTCGCGCCTTTTTTCCTGGGTGAACGCAGCAGACTCCATACCACGGCAAGCATGGAGCCCGCTCAGCTCAAGACAGCAGTCATGAACATTGTAAATACCTCGCGCCTTATCGTGCAGTTTATGCTGAACAAGAACCGGGAAAACCAGGCGGAGAGGAGCAGGCAACAGCAGCGCGGTGACAACAGTGATGAGGATATAGACATGGAATTCTATCGAACCGCGGGACCCGGTGCTTTGGAGATCATGCTGTTAATGGGGCAGGTTATAGGCATGGAACGCCGATTCTGGGCCCGGGAAACAAGCACAGACTGGTGGGACCGCATAGTGTTGCAGGTGTGGGACGATTCCCAGTGGCTGCGGAACTTTCGCATGCGTAAGGGCACTTTCATGGAACTTTGTGACTTGCTTTCCCCTGCCCTGAAGCGCCAGAATACCAGGATGAGAGCAGCCCTCACAGTTGAGAAGCGAGTGGCAATAGCCCTGTGGAAGCTTGCAACGCCAGACAGCTACCGGTCAGTGGGGAATCAATTTGGAGTGGGCAAATCTACTGTGGGGGCTGCTGTGATACAAGTAGCCAAAGCAATCAATGAGGTGCTGCTACACAAGCTAGTGACTCTGGGGGATGTGCAGGTCATAGTGGATGGCTTTGCTGCAATGGGATTCCCTAACTGTGGTGGGGCGATAGATGGAACCCACATCCCTATCTTGGCACCGGAGCACCAGGGTACCCAGTACGTAAACCGCAAGGGGTACTTTTCAATGGTGCTGCAAGCACTGGTGGATCACAAGGGACGTTTCACCGACATCAACGTGGGGTGGCCGGGAAGGGTTCATGATGCACGCGTCTTCAGGAACACTAATCTGTTTAAACGGCTGCAGCAAGGGACTTACTTCCCGGACCAGAAAATAACCGTTGGGGATGTTGAAATGCCTATAGTTATCCTTGGGGACCCAGCCTACCCCTTAATGCCATGGCTCATGAAGCCATACACAGGCAGCCTGGACAGGAGTCAGGAGCTGTTTAACTACAGGCTGAGCAAGTGCAGAATGGTGGTAGAATGTGCATTTGGCCGTTTAAAAGCGCGCTGGAGATCGCTACTAACTCGCTCTGACCTCAGCCAAAGAAATCTCCCCATTGTTATTTCTGCTTGCTGTGTGCTCCACAATCTCTGTGAAAGTAAGGGGGAGACCTTTATGGCAGGGTGGGAGGCTGAGGCAAATCGCCTGGCTGCTGATTACGCGCAGCCAGACACCAGGGCGATTAGAAGAACACACCAGGAAGCGCTGTGCATCAGAGAAGCTCTGAAAACCAGTTTCATGACTGGCCAGGCTACAGTGTGAAATTTCTGTTTGTTTCTCCCTTCATGAAAACCAGCCCCCTTCATTCTCATTCATTCTCTGTAAGCAACCCACCCTCCCCCCAGCTTTCTTTCAAAGGTAATAAAGTCACTATCGTTTAAAAATCATGTATTCTTTATTAAGTGATTATAAACATAGGGAGAGAACCAAGAAGGTAATCTGGGTGAGGTTTGGGAGGAGGATAAGAGGGAAGTCTAAGGCCACTGATCACATTCAATATAATGACAGCCGTTTGGCTGGGCTGTCCCCTGGGGTGGAGTGAGAGGGTGCACGGAGCCTCCCCCCCCCACGTTCTTACACGTCTGGGTGAGGAGGATATGGAACATGGTGAGGGGGGAGG
>NW_020664439.1:25996563-25997270 GCF_002925995.2 Terrapene triunguis | reverse complement strand
GGAACATGGTGAGGGGGGAGGTAGGTTATACAGCGGCTGCAGCGGCACTCTGTCATCCTGCTGCCGTTCCTGAAGCTCCACCAGACGCCGGAGCATGTCCGTTTGCTCACGCAGCAGCCCCAGCGTTGCAGCCTGCCACCTCTCATCTCGAGCATCCCTCAAGACCTCACGTTCACTGGCATCTTTCCTAAATTTAGATACAGTGTCCTTCCACTCATTCAAATGAGCTCTTTCATTGTGGGTGGATTTCATTATTTCTTTGAACATGTCGTCTCGCGTCATCTTTCTACGACGCCTTATCTGAGATAGCCTTCTGGACGCAGGAGGGAGGCTTGAAACATTTGCAGCTGCTAGAGGGAGGGTTGAAAAAAAGTAGAGAAGTTTTTAAAATGATACATTTTACAGAACAATGCTTGTACTCTTTCATGGTGAACACTATTCACATTACATAGCACATGTGATTTCAGTACAAGGTCGCATTTTCCATCTTAATATTGAGTGCCTGTGGCTTTGGTGTTAGAGATCACAGACGCAGGTCCGGGCAACAGAATTCAGCTTGCATGCAGCCATGGTAAGCCATTGTCTTTCGGCTTCTGCGCCCTCCTTTCCAACATACCAATCAAAGCCTGTTGACTGCTGAGGTTTTCCTGTTAACCTTCAGCAGCAGAAAACAAACTAAAACCCCCCCCCCCCCCCCCCCCCCCCCA
>NW_020664439.1:25945164-25996463 GCF_002925995.2 Terrapene triunguis | reverse complement strand
CCCCCCCCCCCCCCCTCGCTTGGCTAACTGCAGGGAAGGATTTCTTATCAGCCACAGGCAAACAGCCCAGTAGGAACGGCCACCTCTGTCCCCTTAATTAAGTTCCCGTATTTCAAGCAGGTTACCATGAGCGATATCACTCTCCTGAGGATTACACAGCGAGATAAAGAACGGATGTTGCTTGAATGCCAGCAAACACCAGGACCATACGCTGCCAGCCTTTGTCAGGCAATGATACCAGATTACTTGCTGCAAGCATGGCGTGGACAAGTGTCCTACCATGGAGGACGGAATAAAGCGGCACTGCCCAGAAACCTTGTGGCAAGGCTTTTGGAGTACCTCCAGGAGAGCTTCATGGAGATGTCCCTGGAGGATTTCCACTCCATCCCCAGACACGTTAACAGACTTTTCCAGTAGCTGTACTGGCTGCGAATGCATCCCAAGTCCTCAGGGCAAAATAATCATTAAAAAACCTTGCTTTTAAACCATGTTTTATATTTTAAAAGGTAAACTCACCTGAGGTCCCTTCCATGGGGTCATGGTCTTGGCTACTGGCTTGGGAGGGTACTTCAGTCAGGCTGAGAAAAAGCTCCTGGCTGTTGGGGAGAACGGAGTGCTGGGTGCTCTCTGCAAGATCCTCCTCCTCCTCCTCCTCTTCCCCATCCTCAGAATCCTCAGGTGTAGAGACTATCCCAGACCCGGTTTGCACGATCACAGGTGGGGTAGTGGTGGCGGCCCCCCCTAGAATTGCATTCAGCTCTGCGTAGAAGCGGCATGTCCGCGGCTCTGACCCGGAGCGACCGTTTGCCTCCTTAGTTTTTTGATAGGCTTGTCTGAGCTCCTTCACTTTCACGCGGCACTGATCTGAGTCCCTATTGTGGCCTCTCTCCATCATGCCCTTGGAGATTTTTTCAAAAGTTTTGGCATTTCGTCTCTTTGAACGAAGTTCTGCTAGCACTGAATCCTCACCCCATACAGCGATCAGATCCAGTACCTCCCGTGTGGTCCATGCTGGTGCTCTTTTTCGATTATCAGCCTGCATGGTTACCTGTGCTGATGAGCTGAGGTATCTGTGGTATCTGTGGTCACCTGTGCTCTCCACGCTGAGCAAACAGGAAATGAAATTCAAATTTTCCTGGGTCATTTCCTGTCTACCTGGGCAGTGCATCCGAGGTCAGATTGCTGTCCAGAGCGGTCAGTGGTGCACTGTGGGATAGCTCCCGGAGGCCAATACCATTGATTTGTGGCCACACTAACCCTAATTCGAATTAACAAAATCGATTTTGGCGCTACTCCGCTCGTCGAGGTGGAGTACAGAAATCGATTTAAAGCGCCCTTTAATTCGAACTAAATGGCTCTGTTGTGTGGACGGGTGAAGGGTTAATTCGAATTAACGCTGCTAAATTCGAATTAATCCCGTAGTGTAGACCAAGCCATAGCCCGTTTGTCTTGGGTGGTTTAAGGAGTGCGATGGGAAGCCGAGGTGTGCAGTAACTCCAGGAATACACTGGTTATCATGCCTCAAGGCCTAAAACAATTTCCTGAGATGATCGAACAGTTTGGCAGCAGCTGTGCTTGCTTCTAAAATAGAGAAGAATCACTGAGGGGGTGGGGGGGGTTATGCAGGTCTTAGTCTGGGCTGGAAATAAGCTACAAAAAATTACTATTATTTGTCATATATTTATTCTCTTAAAAACTATATCCATGAACTACAGGCTGTTAAAAAAGCTCTATTTATTCTGAGTTTATGGCTCGTGAACTAACACAGCTCCTTCCTGAAACACCCCCTCATGTGAGACATCAGAACACCTACATGAACTATTGGAGGGCTCAGGCTTGGCTTCAAGGACTTAGCACACCTCTAACATATTTCAGAATCAACACAACAAATACGATCACATGCATTATTAAGGCTGTTCACGAAACTGAAGTATACCTAGTGAATAAACATCCACAAAGAGGAGTTTGTTTACACAGACTCAGTGAAATGAGTATGCTGTATGGCTTAGTCATAAAATGCAGGGATATATAATTACTCAATCCTTTCATGACAGGACTATATAAGACAAATGCTGCCTACTTTGGATGTACGGTTTTTAAGAGTGTCTTTCTCTATAAAAATGAGTTAATGATAGTAGATTAACCTATAGCAAACAGGAGTGGAAGTTTTTGACAATGCAAAAAAATATTTCATATACATAGGTATGTTTTACAGAACATATAAGAAAATTGTTTTAAGTGGTGTGATTCACCCACATCTCACTATGAAAACTGACTCCTATCAGCTGGGTTTAGCACCTTGGACTGTGCCCCTGAAGTCCATAACGTAACTCACTCATCCACTGCGATAATTAAACACCACCATTACCACCTCGCCATTATATGGCAGGTTTCACCCACCTAAAAGTAGACACATCTCAAAGTGTCTTACCAAGGTGGGAAAGGGTTATCTGCACTTCACAGATGGTAAACTCTGACACAAAGGGGCAACTGACCCAAGATCACATTACAAAGTCAGTAGCAGAGCAAAAAACAAAACTCAGGTCTCGTGACTGCCAGTCTTGGGTTCTATCCTGTGGACCATGGTGCCTCCATGAATCTATGACCACACTAAGGATTTTGGAGAAGGCCAGCAAGATGGTTCTTTGGGTCTCCTCTAACTCAAACGTAACTGTCTCATTTCTTATAGTAGGGGAATGATTTATGAGCAACCACTGCCCTTCTCTGCTGCAGGATAAATGGAGCCCAGCTCCATCTATATAGCTGCCAACACGTAACCATTTTTCAAGGGATAAATCTGAAAATAAAACAGGGATTTGATGGCTGGTAGGCCCTGCCCTCATTAGCCAGAAGGCTGTGCATAAATTCTAGTGAATTCTGCTTTCATCTCCAACCCAATTTTTAATCCAGAATGGGCAGTAATATCCATATTAACATAAGTGCACAAAATATCCATCACCTATCTTTCCCCAAAGCATGGAGATTGATGTCTGCCAATGAAGTATAATTTTATTTATGCTCCTTTATTGAATACACTAACTTCCCCATTTGTGTGTCATTTGACACTTATCTTCTCCTCCCTTTCACCTCACTCACTCCATCCATCTCCATATTTTATTTTTTCCTCTTTTTAATATCCCCTTTTCTCTAATTTAATTCTATTTCATATTCATCCACCTTCTGTTTTTAAACTGTCCAGGAAAACCTGAAGACCTGTGACAAAACATCATTCATGAACAACATTCAGATTGTGCCTAGATTTTAGCTAAAGGTTTGTATACATTTAGTTCACAGCAGGCTGGGGTGCAACTCTACCCCATACTAGCTTGCCTCATACTAACTTTCTACGTGGAGCTTACTTTAATTTTCTCCCACTGCAAAGTGGGGTTGATCAAAGCACACTAACAAATTGTTAGTGCACATTCGTAGGGTCCACGTGGACAGTTAGTGCATGGCAGGCTAGTGCAGAGTAGATTCACACCTCAGCTTGTGGCAAAAAATGTTCATGTAGACAAGCCCTTAGATCAGTGGTTCTCAAACTTTTGTATTGGTGACCCCTTTCACACAGTAAGCCTCTCAGTGTGACCCCCCCCCTTATAAATTAAAAACATTTGTTTATATTTAACACTTTTATAAATGCTGGAGGCAAAGCGGGGGCTTGGAGGTGGAGGCTGAGAGCTCGCGACCCCCACAACCCTCTGAGGGGTCACAACCCCCAGTTTGAGAGCCCCTGCTTTAGATAAATATTTCATCTAACAGCCAACATTTGTATCCTCAGAATGACTTTACTGCTAAGATATGTACGTCTTTTTTTATTTGCTAAATTCACTGACTGACAGAGGCCAACTCACCACAGTCTACATCAGCAACAGTGTGGTGGGTTTGAGGTATGTTAGTTTAAAATTAATTTCACTGTTAGATCCTGTTTTGTGGCCAGAGAGGTTTGGCAAAAATCACTTATAACTTCTGAACAATGAGTTTGACATAAAGTAACCTCCTATACTTAACTGCTGGGCTGTCATCACTAGAAGAATGCATGACCCATGGTTTAAAACATAGTGGTATTTTTTGTTTCAATATTTATTTGACTCTTTCATGCTTCTGAAAGAAGAGACAGTGAGGTGTTGCATTTATCCAGAGGAAGACATAGAACTATTACCCCTCATTAGCGTTTTCCCTTAATGTTCAAACCTTAGCCCTCCCCTAAGAGCAGGAGTAACAAACCACTCTGTCCTCAATCGCTCTTGAGCAAGTCTGATCGATGTGCTCAGCTGCAGAAATGGCAACTGTTCAAAGACTGATAAGATCAGGTAAATCAGGGTTGTGATATTGAGGAAGAGGCAGTAAAAATTAGTTTTAAGAGGCCAAACACCCTGCATAAAAGTGCTTGCATGTACAATGGCCACCATCACCTAGCCAGATTTAGTTAATATACATTTTGGCACCATTTAAAAGGACATAAGGCTGCAGTCAGTGGGACATTATCTGGGTAAGGTTGATGTTGAAAGTTGCAGGACTGAAAATAAGGAAAATACTTCTCCCTTTGAACTCTCATGAAAACTTTTTGTAAGTGATATTTCACCTGAGCCTTCGATGACCATTCTGAAAGATTCTGCTTTGGTAAAGCAGCCAGATGCAGTGACTTATATACACAGGGCCTTACACACTCTACAATTCCTTGTTCACTGAATTTAACACCTGCAGAATTCTATGTTCTGGCCATGAAATCTATCCTTTGGATGCAGCCAGGCACCTGACATTTTGTTCTTTCTGCCCTGCTGGGATTTGTCTGCAGCTTCCTCTTTCTGTGCTGCTCTCACCACAAGGGGAAGTGCATAAGTTGCACATTCTCCTGCCCTGTGGCCCACAGAAGGAGACAGAAAGCAGGACAGCAATTCTCCTGGCTTGTCAGAACTGCCCTTGCCTATTTTTAAAAGGGTGTGCTCTGGTGCGGGTGACAGTCTTGGGCTGAGCTATGGGTGCTGAGCAGAGCTCACTCCCACCAGAAATGCGAAACGTGACTGGGAGATCTGAACAGGGCTGCAGGGAGAGTGGAGACAGTCAGGGACCAGCTGTGAAGCATGCAAGGCTGATTAAGGCAATCTGGGGCCCTTGGCACACTATGATAAAGGGCCCCCCTGTGGCTTCACTCCCAAGCCCCTGCTCCCTCATTTGAAGTGACAATGGCAAGAAGCCTGCTCTCAGAGAGCTTTAACCAGCTTACACATGTGGATACTGTCTCCACAGGGACCCTAGGCATCTAGCCTTATTGGGAATAACTCTCCCTCTTTTACAGGGGTTCCATAGATGTTACTGCACTTCCAAAGAGGACTCAACAACGTATGATGGAGGGGGGGGAAATCAACACATTAAGCTCAATTAACTTTCCTGTGGAACTGAAGAGTGCTTGCCATAGAATTTGGATCCAATGCACCACAGAGTACATTGAGGCCCAGCTGATATACCCACAGCCAGATTTTAATATATAGCAGGGGTCGGCAACCTTTCAGAAGTGGTGTGCCGAGTCTTCATTTATTCACTTTAATTTAAGGTTTCGTGTGCCGGTAATACATGTTAACGTTTTTCAGAAGGTCTCTCTCTATAAGTCTATATTATATAACTAAACTATTGTTGTATGTAAAGTAAACAAGGTTTTCAAAATGTTTAAGAAGCTTCCTTTAAAATTAAATTAAAATGCTGATCTTACGCCGCCAGCCTGCTCAGCCCGCTTCCAGCCTGGGGTTCTGTTCACCTAGGCCTGCAGCGGGCTGAGCGGGGCGACTCGAGGTCAGGGCAGAGGGCTGGGGTGTGTGTGGAGGTGCAGGGCAGAAGGCTGGGTGTTGGGGGGAGGTCAGGGCAGAGGGCTGGGGGGGGGATGGGGGGGTGCGGGGCGGAGGGCGGGGTGGGGGGGGGGGGGCAGGGCAGAGGGCTGGGGTGCTCGGCTTATGGGGGTGCTCCCAGCCCCCTGCCCCGAGTGGCTCATGGCAGGGGGCTGGGAGGGATATGCCCTGTTCCACCCCGTTCCCCAAGACCCGTCCCTACCTCTCTCTGCCTCCTCTACGGAGCACGCTGCCACTCTGCTCCCCTTCGCAAGGGCCGTCGCCAGCAGGGAGAGGGGGAGGAGGAGCCGGAATGCACCACGTTGTGGGAAGAAACGGGGGATGGGGGGGAGCTTGGCTGCCTCAGGACCAAGCTTCCCTCCTCCTCTTTCTTCCCCCAGCGTGGCGCTTTTCGGCCCCTCCGCCCCTCCTCCTCCTCCTCTCACCGGGCAGGCAGCGTGCCACTCAGAATCGGCTTGCGTGCCGTCTTTGGCACGCGTGCCGTAGGTTGCCGACCCCTGATATATAGCCTCCTGAGCTGCAAGTACAGAACAGCAGTTGCCTTCCTGGGCTTCAGTGCAGTACCCAATAGTTGGCCAATTGAACCGAGTGTGTATAACAGCACACTGGGGTGTTGAGAGCTGGGACACTCTTCTGGATTAGAAAGATTTGGTGCAATTTAGAGGGAATTTGGCTATCAGAATGATCCACTGATATTGAGCAGAGAGTCAGCTGGGCTTAGAGTATATTGAAGGCTGCAGCTGGTTTGTGTGTAGACGCTGGGGAAAAAGTCTGTGGCAAAGGAGGAGGAAAGAGGGCAATGGAAAGGAGTGCGCATTGTCCAAAGAAAGGTCCTGCCATAAGTCAGTTCCCTCTTCCCAGTTACCAAACCCTTCAAACATACGCATACCAGAGGCATACAGCCCTAATCACACACCTTTCCAGCTGCTAAACCATACCACCGAAAGTAGTCATCCTATACTCTAGTCATAGATCTCCACAGAACCTAACAGCCTGCAATTAATTATGCTAGTGTAAAACTGCAGATAGCTACATATTACCATTATCTCAAGTATGGAGAAGTTTGCAACGAAGTTCTCTTATGCTGGTGCAGAAATTGTCTCTAATGCACTCCACAGATTTTTGTAATGTACAGATGTCACGTAATATCCCAGGCTAACATTCGTATTGCTCTTTAAATATGGGCTCTATCTTAAGATGGGTTGACATTATATAATTAGTAAATTTGCATACACATTCAGAGCACAGGAGCATCTATATAATTTCTTTGTCTTGTTCTAGTTTACCCTGGCTCCAGTCAAGTTACTGATCTGACTAGTGAGACGTAATTATGTGAGCTTAATCAGTTCAAAGAACAGATATTCTGATTGGAAAAAGATAAAAAAAACTACTTGTACAGAACCTGGAGTGGAATTCATTTGATACATATGAGAGAAATATACAAATTTCCCCAGGAGGCAAATTCAAGTGCCACTATAACGGCTCCCTTAACTGTTATGGGTAGAATTTTGCGTATTCTTTGTTCCTATGCCATTTTGCTCCAACCCATTATAAAATTATAATAAATAGTGAATCCAACACTTAAAAACCATAAGCAAATCACATACTGTACATACTTTTAAAATCTTATATGAGTCAATAATATGCAGCTTACTTCTACTGTAAGATGAACAAGTTAAGTTATTATATTTGACCAGTACATTGTCTAGTAGAGTGGGTCTGGAATTGAAAATGCTGTTTCACTGAAACCAAAATTTTTGGTGGGAAAGGGTCAGTTTCATCAGAGTCAGAAAGCAACAGCTGCATCCTATAATAGTTGATAACCCAGTGGTTAGGGCACTCAGCTAGGATGTGGGAAAAGCAGGTTCAAGTTCCTGCTCTGCCTGATTCAGACTATTGGCTATTCTGGTGTGGGTCTCTTTCAGTCTCTCTCTCTTTTTTTTTTTTCCCCACAAAAAAACCTCAATGTAGAATGGGAAATTTTTTGAAATCACAAAATTTGTCACAGGATGGGAAAACAGCTTCTGGCCCAGCCCTACTGTCCAGTGCAGGAGGTGTAACGGCTTACACTGTGCTGAGATATCTGGGTTTGGCAGCAGTTCCAGTTTGTTTTGTTACTTTGACCACTACAGTTGAGGCCTGTTATCAAGATGCTGTATGGGGACTCTGCTATGTTTTTTAGACTTGCTGAACAAACAACAGAGTAGAATGAAAGGACTCTATGCTGCAGCACCCTAGCTAAAAGAAAAATGCCTCAAATGAGAGGAGAGGGAAGGAGAGTTGGAGAAGTTTTTAGTTATCTACTTACTGAGTCTCAGTCCCCAGCAGCATCTCCACCTTCTCTCCTGCGTGGTTGCTAAGGACAGTTAATCTGAAGAGGTGACTTGTAGAGCTCTGCCGAGAGTACAGCATAGTGGAACTGTTCTTTACGGGTGAGGAATTCAGCTCCTCACTGTCACATTGTTCAACCAACAGCTGGTCCCTCAAGGAATAATCTGTGACATTGTAGCTCTCCTCACTGCAAAACAAGGAAAAAAACCTAACACTTTTGCTCAGAGTAAACATGTCCAGAAGCAAATTCAGGAGTAGCACCCATTTCCCAGGCTTTTCCACGGCACATAATTATTCTGACACTTTCAGCCCTTTAGCAACATTTCCCCCCCAAAAAATTTACAAAGCATCTGCTTGTCAAAGATGCAAAAGAAATTAATCTTTGCGCTTTAAGGCATTTCAGCGAGCAGCACAGTTTACACGGCTTTGACACTCCGTGGGTGATGTAAGCTTAACTTACTCCATAGCAAATGGAGAATAATGTCTTCTGGTTTATTTTCTGTAACTCCTAAGCAATACCTGACATCCAAAAGCAACTCTTTGTTTTAGAATATGCTTTACTAGAAGTTGCACACTTTGTTGCTTCTGTAGGCTGAGCACACTACACACACCAGGGACTCTTTGCATACCCCCCTCCCCAAGCTCTCTCTATGCCACCCTACCATCTACTTCTATTTCAGGGACTCCTTGCAACCTCCACCCTCATGCCAGGGACCCTGTGCACCTCCCCTTCCCCCACACCGGGGCTCTGTCCCCCACATCGCCGATACAATTGTCCCTGACGCTTCCCCCCATTGCAGATCTCTGGGTGCCCCTTCATAGCCCTCTTTCCCGCCACACCAGGGTCCCCCATTGTTCCACCACCAGGGGTTCTGTATGCCACCCCCAGTCCCCACTCAGTATGCACCCCAGGCCCCCGACAGCAGGGCTCTCCATTCTCTACCACTGCCAGAGCTTTTGTTTCTGTGTTCACCCCCCATTTCTCCCATGGCTGCATCCTCCATTCTCCCCCAACCATGCCAGGGGCTCTCTGAGCATCCCCATTCCCTTCTTCCCCCATCGTTTTTTTTCTCAGCCCCTTTCTGACTCAGAGAGAAGTCATTCAGTGTGTCAATTTTTTTTTAACTGTATTAGGAGGCTGAGTACAACTAAGCTGAGCTGGAGGGTGTTATGCTGGAAGATGTTAATTGTTGCCATCTTTGATCTACAGACAATTACAAAGGTGGCTGAAGCTCTGTGTGTGCTAACCAGATGCCCGGGGCACTGTGTGGCCCTCATTACTCTCATTTGGGTTGTTTTTCTCTTCTTCTTCATATTTTCACTAAAATAGGGTTCTGCTCAATGATTCCTAGGACATTCCCTGAAATTTTGGACTTGATCAGATGCAGCATTCAAAAGTTATCACATTACAAAAACAAATAGAGAAATGCCACTGAACCCATTAAACAGAATATACTTTCCCCACTTCCATTTTCCAAAAGTACGAACTCCTACATTTATAATAGATTGTGCAATATAAATAAACCTGTATTTAAAAAGGAGATGGTGGAAATAATGCTTTCTTGTTAAGCTTCCTGTTAATCTGCATTGTGATACAGGAGGGCCTGGGAACAGTGGTAGAGTGCTAGAGGGGAAATATATAAGCCCAAGGCTAATTAAGGCGGGTTCCCTGGAGACTAGGGAGAGTGGCTACAGGTTAATTGGAGCACCTGCAATCAAGGCCCTGTCAGGAACCTAATACTTGCTTCAGACAGTCAGGGAGAAGGAGAGAGGACTGGAGCTTGGAGATGTGTTGTGAGACCTGAAAGATCAGAGAACTGAAGTAAGGGAGACCCTGCCCCAGCAGGGGAGGGAAACTCCCGCCCCCAGTGTCTAAGGATCGAAGGTACCCACCCAAGGGGGAAGAGGGTAAGAACCCACAGGGGTTGAGAGGGGCTGGGGCTCAGAGTGAGGAGCAAACCCAGACCCCTCCCCAGCTTCCCTCTTTTACCACCTCCCCGGGCCACTAGCGGGGCCCTCGGTGCCCCAAGAGCAGGGGCAAGGGGTAGCATCCTAGCCCTGCCAAGAAAAGCGCAGGACCCACCATACTAACATTGGCCATCTTGTCACAGCATGTACAGGAGCTGGACCACAATCTATTTTTACAATGTTTCAAAACTTGCTATATGGCTATAACGCCATTATGGCTTCTAGCAAATGGTTGATGACTGCTGTCACCTATTCTTCTCACCTCGTACTGGCCTTGCTGAAATATAGTATAGTAACGTATATCTTTTAGACACATGATCTCTTTTTCCAATATGAGATAAATAAAAACCATACTATTTATTCTAGTGAATACAAAAAACAAGACCAGTGTGTGTGCTCGATAACTGCACTAAAAGTATTCAAAGACACACTGACAAGAGGTAGAGCTCAAAAGCTCCACTTTACCTTACAATGCTTATTATGAGGTGGCTTTGGGGAAGAAGGTGGGCAAGGATGTGTCATCTGAATTCTATAAATATATGTATTTTAAGATACCACTTTTCTTGGTGTTTTTTTTTTTTAAGTGATACTTAAACAATACAATGTGTGTACCTCCCTGCAGGCTCTGAAAAAAGCTGTTAACTGACAAACTCTCTTTACACCGCTAAGCATATTCCTGACAAAAATAATCAGAGGATTCTGGGCAAAAGAACTAATAAGCTATGGCTGCCTACAAATAAATACACCACAGCTGTCCGCTAACCACACACATTGAGCAATAGACATTTGGAAACAGAAGAACTCAGGACCTCTTTTCAGTCAGGTAAGGATAGGTTGAACTAGTTCAGACGGTGGTGGTGGGGGGAGGTGTAAAGGGGAAAACACACACAAGAAGATGCGGTATTCCATATAGTAGTGGGTGGTGGAGCATGCGCGTGCACACACACACCCACACACACGCAAGCTGTTCATTACAAACCAAGGAAGAAAATAAAATGAAGCACCGTTAGCATCTGAAGTACACTCTGAATGATATTCCAGGATTATTTGGACATGCAATAGCACTTGTATATATAATTTCTGAATTACTTTTGTTTAGGGTTACTAAAATGGGAAAAAATGGATGCCATGAAGAAATATAATTTTAAAAAATCTGTTACCCAAGACTTTTAAAAACTTACACTCCTTCTCCCTAAACAACTTAGTCATTCATCTTCCTAAATCTGAACCACTCTAGCTAATCAAGAATCTCTCTTTGCCATGTCTTCAGCTGTTGTGTAAGAGAATGCCTGGTCAGGTCATCTTGTTACTTGACATTTCTGTGCGCTGTCAGTAAACAGTTACTTCAACCCCTCCCAGGCTCCCATCCATTAACATTTATCTGACAACAGGTGCCTGAACTGTGGAGTCTCCAGCCATCTTCAGAAACATGCCTAAGCACTCCACCCTGTGAATCCAAGCGGGTTTCTTTTATATTTGTTGTTTTAGCCAACTTACTCATTCATGTCCAATTAGTGTAAAGAAATGCTAGAAAAGCCTTTCAAGGAGAAGTTCATCTTAATTACATTTCCAGTTCTTTAAATTGTTTACCTGCATTCAGCTACCAAAACATGATCCAAGGAGCATTCGAAAGAATTTGCACCACTTACTTTGGAAACGGACTTGCTCAGCTAAAAAAAAAAAAAACAAATTGAAAGCCTTTTTGCCTTGCCATTGGATATTTCCCACAATTGTCTTACAAATGACTGTAAATTCACCAGCTGTTCATCAAGATGAGTTACTTTTAAAAGGCAGCTGATAATTACCTAGCACTATCAGTTTCAGTAAGCCTACTCTGGATTGTAAACTGTGACAAGGCCCCCGCTACTAAAACCAGGCAGGGTCATTTTTCAGATTTATTGTCCCTCAAGGGCTTGATGAAACAAAGAAAAATCCCAAATCTGGTAATCTTCTGTACAGCAGCGCAGAAAAAAAAGATCCCATGGTCAATATATTTCTCAATTGTTTCTGATTGTGCAGTAAGAAATTCTCCTTTTAGTTCAAACCAGTAGTATTGATAGTTATACTCAGGGCCGACAAGGGGGGGGAAGCCGGTACAAATTACCGGGGCCCGGCTTTCCCCCCCTGCCCCCCCGTCGCCTTACCGGGGCCCGGCTTCCCCCCCCCCTCGTCGGCCCCGTTTAGCCGGTCCGCCCTTGCTGGGGGGCCCAAAAAATTTTTTTCACCGGGGCCCGAACCCGCTCTCGGCAGCCCTGGTTATACTAACTATGCTGGTATGGACTACTAATCCACGAATTCACCAGTCACCAATATGTGAACCAATTAGATACTAACCATCTAGCAATGAGATATGAATAGAAGACAATAATTCTAGGTTTCACAGTAACTGTTCTGTTTAATTTCAGAATGTTTGCTTTATTCAACTCTCCTTAAACAGATAATCCAACTGAACCATCACTCTTTCAGAGACTCTCTCTCTCTCTCTCCAGAAAATCAAAATCCACACTAGAGCTTAATCAAGTCATGACTTCACTTATGGCCTATAGGGTACAATATGAGTTGCACGGCCCCACTGAGGTACAGTCTATTTTGTAGATCTTTCCTTATTGTCTGCAGTAGAGAGATACCACTATCCACTTCTGTTAATAGCTGAAGTGTGTAAAACAGACTGACTCAGGATAATAGGTGGAAATATACACCACTCTCTGAACTCCAAACACTGATTTTATAACTTTGTGAGAGCAAATTTCTAAGAGATTTAGGGATTGAACAAAGGTCTGTTTGCATTATGTCCTGGTACCTCCGAATAGTGTGTTTTGCCCCTACTCATGTTGGCAGATATACATCAATTCACAAGCATGTGCACTGTCCAATAGAAGATGGCAGACCGAAGTCATTCATAGCCTGAAAATACTGAATACAAGCCCTGACAAAAGTCACATAACTATTTAGCACTAAAAAGATTAAGCAGCAACTCAATCAACATCCCATTTCGGATTATCTAATATCTATGTTCATCTTTTTGAGAAGACAGTAACGTTGATCTGCTTATTTCCAAGTAGTTCTTTCAAGCTTTCTTCTCTAAGCAGTAAATCACACAAAACAAAAGTACAGCCCCAAGCTATAAGATTTTACATCGCACACTATCAATCATTATTGTACAACCATGCAAGATAAAATCAGCACCGTCAAACCAGAACACATGGCATATGCTTCTTCACTACATAACTAGAGATTCTCCCCCCTTTTCTGATTATTATTATTATTAAGTAACTTCTCTGCTCAGCAGAATAAAAATTGCAGAGAGGTAGTTTAAGATTCATTTCAACTTCTGGAAAGCCACTTGTAATATGTCATTGACTAACAGCTCTGCTTTCCTTCTTTCTGCTTTTTGAATTCAACCAAAACATCCAATTTAGACACTGGCAAGGTTCAGAAGGTGTCAAACCGCACAAAATCTCATTGCAAACTCAAAATGTTTAAAAATACTTATTCCCTGTCCAAACAAAGTCTCAGTGAATTAAGTGAGTGTTTTGTTGTAGGACTATGCCAATTATTTTAATATAATTAAATAAAAAAACTGATATCTTCTAGATAAGGTTCCTCTAAGCAGTGGCAGGACACCGTGCCCTAAATCATACATTACCACTGTACAAATCAAAGTAAGCAGTGCTATATAATAGAGGTAGGCAAGCCAACAAAGGCATCAACCTGGTTCTGGCTTATCTCTGTGTCCATGGAATACTATAAACCAAAGAAATGCCAACCCAGGGAGTATGTTCTTGCAAGGATAAGGGCCTTATATAGCACTCCATGTGTTTTCTTATGAATAATTGTTTTGGACAGATTCCATCACTTGGCATGGGCTTTAACTTGTAGAAATATGTGAGACTCGGAGCTGCAGCATCTTCATTTGTTGTAACTAGCCAGATCTATAATCTGAACCAGCAGTTCTCAAACTGTGGGTCGGGACCCCAAAGTAGGTCTCAACCCCATTTTAATGGGGTTGCCATGGCTGGTGTTAGACTTGCTGGGGCCTGGGGCTGAAGCTGTAGCCTGATTCCCACTGCTCGGGGCCGAAGCCCAAGGGCTTCAGCCCTGGGTGAAGGAGGGGCTCAGGCTTCGGCTTCAGCCCTGGGCAGTGGGGCTCAGGTTACAGACCCCGCTGCCTGGGGTTGAAACCCTTGGGCTTCAGCTTTGGACCCCCGTCCTGGGTCATGTAGTAATTTTTGTTGTCAAAAGTGGTTCATGGTGCAATGAAGTTTGAGAATCCCTGATCTGAACCATCATTCTAATGTGCTACTCTCTTCCTTCTACTTTATTTTGAAAATATGAATATGGTAAGCATTTATGAATTAGAAATATAACAGTAATGGTGCAAGCAGATTTTGTTTGGTCTGTCTACTGTACAGGTAAAAATATCACTAACGTATGTTATTTTACAGGACTGTAGGAAATCAAAGAGTTTTCATTTTTAATATTAAGTCTCATGATATTAAGAACAGAGTATACAATCAATGAAGCATATGCCCTCATCTCAAAAGATGTATTTCCTCTCTTGCAAAAATATAGTTTCTTTTTGTGGGGAGGGAAGTTAAATTACTTTGAGATATTTACACTCTACTGGAGGGCTAGACCTCCCTATTTTAATAGTACTCTATATTTGTATACTATTATATAAAGTATAGCTGCTTAAACCAAACATTTCCATTATATCTTACTGCTGGCTGGCTCTATAAGGAAATACAGAATTTAATATTTTCAGTTCAAGCCAGATTCTTGATCTCGATAGTTTTCCACTAGCATAAAGGAATTCCTTCTGACTTACACCAGTGTAAACCAGATCAGTCAGACCCCACATCTGTTTTGTCCGCAAGGAGTGAGAAACAGCTGCAATTGCTAGACAGAATGAAATTTCAGTTTTTGCACTAAAATTAACACGAGTCTTCAGTCCCCACACACCCACAAAGTTAATTTCCTGATGAAGCAATGTGTATTGAAAAGAAAGACAGAGATAAGCACACCTGAATTCTATTGGGATTGTCATATTGGGCACTAAATAATTAATGATTCCACCTCTTAAAACCCCCCCTTCATATTCATCACAAATCTCAAAATGCCACTTGCAACCAGGAAATAGCAATGCTGACACAGATTGACAAAATATGCAGATATGTAAAACTTCAAAAACTACACTATAGCAAGCAATTTTTATGATTTTTTTAAAAAACAAAGACCAATTTTCAGTTCGATTGTAATTTGCAAGTTAGTTTCCTAGGCACCAACTCAGCAACAATATAGGATTTCCCACAGCAAGCAAGCTCATATAAGATTGCAGAAGCACACTTTCATGGATATATGAGACAAAGAAGCCAGAACTATTGTGTTGCTAAACTGGACCTCCTTAAGATTTGAAGAACTCATTTTAATCCCCTAGATGGAATAATATTTTTCCCAATATTGGAAGATTTCAGTAAATGTAATTTTTTTTTTTTAGTGACATGCAGTTGAAGAGTTACGAGCAGCTTCCACTTTTCAACAGGCAGGAAGTTAAATTATTAGTTTTTGCAAGACCCCATTATAATCCACCAAGAAGCCCCAAGCCCCCACCCCACCCCAGGCCCACCCCTTCTCTCAACCCACTTCTTCCCACCCATTTCTGCCCCCTCCCCGCTCCTCCCCCTCTCCCAGCAGCGCCGCCAGCACACCACGGAACAGCTGATCACTGAGGATGGGAAGCACTGGGAGGGAGAGGGAGGAGTTGATTGGTGGAGCCGCCGGTGGACAAGAGGTGTTGGGGGCAGGGGGAAGGGAGCTGGCTGCTGGTGGGTGCTAAACACCCACTAATTTTTTTTCTGTGGTGCCTAGGCAATAAATATGTCCCGAGACCTCCCAGAAGTCTCCAGTAAAATCATGGGGAGGGGAACACTTGACAATCCTGATAGTTCTAAGGTAAAAGTAGTTGTTGTGGCATTGAGTGCACTGGATAAGATACACTACATGTTGGGATAGGCATGTGTGGGATCCATGGATCTTGAAAGGTGTGTTGTGTGGGCTGTTGATCCTTGTTGCAGTGGAGATGTATCTGCAGGTTTTGCATCTGCTGTTCTGGCAGGGTCTGATGCTGCTTGGAGAGTTGGTGTGTCCTGGTCTGCAGGGAGCTTGCTTCTGATGATGAGCTTGGAGAGATTGTGGGGGGGAAGGGGTTATTTGAAGGTCAGAAGTGGGGGTTCAGGAAAGAACTTTCCTGAACTAAATGTCCCAACAACTATGGTGCTGACCAGAGCCACCGCGACTCAGTGCTTTACATTCCGTGACCCAGTACTGGGTACCCACAGTTTGAAAACCACTGGAATAAAAGACATTACTTCATTCTCCTGGCCTCTCCGGTATCCTGAGACCAACACGGCTACAAATACACAAGTAAAAAAAGCTAGAAAATGTATAGTAAATAAACCCAAATTATTCCTTCACTCTTTCAAATGGGTCTTTTTAAACCAATAAAATGTAAGTACAAATGAATCCGTTATTTTAGCTTATTACCATTAAGAATACCTGCAAGTTCTACACTGAAATCTTTAGTATTTCATTACAAAAGTTGCTTCCTTTTGTTTGTGTTGAGGTATCTACTTGCCCCTTTAATTAGGAAACTGAGGTTTTTCCTTTTTTTTGGCATCTGGTGCACAAACCCAGTTTTACAAGCAGCTGTGAACAGGTAACATTCCAAAGTATTATTTAACCTTTGGGTGGTTTCCAATTTATGAAGTCCAGCTGCATTCCATTGCTAAGATCATCTCAGGAGTTGACAAGCCATGCAGCCATTAAACAGACATGATTTTAGTGGTATCTTTAGGGGATTACAGAAAGTGAGCTGAAAACATTTAATAACTCTATATCCTCACTAAAATAGAGGTCTCCTTGCAGTTTGAGAGAAACCTTTTAATAATCTTCAATATTGCCGTTTGAGGGGTCTTTTTTGAATGGGTGAATAAAGAACATCTGCTTCAACTATAGTTAAACATGGCATGAACTCACTACTTCCTGAGTAGAAAGGGAGGACTATAGCATGCCAGCTCAAATGCAGCCACTCCATATTGAAAGCTGGAATCCCTAACCAGACCTTCTTGACCCCTGGACTGTGTGCATAGGAGCTACCTGATCCAGGTAGATTCAAGAGGGAGCTCTGTTCTATCCTTAGCAGAATGCTGCTAGAGCGTACCCTTCCAGGCTTTAGTGAGAAGTTATAGGGATGGTCCTGCAGACAGTTCATTTTCTGAGCTCTCTGACTGGTTGGGAAAATGTACGTTATAGAAACACTGTGATAAATGGCAACATATGAATAGTTATCTAAACCTAGCAATTCCATAACAGTGACTCAGGTCAAGTTCAGAATGGATATGTTTTATACACACAATTGTAGCAAGGGGAGAGGGGATGGCCCTGAAGTTCAACCTGGGAGGAAAACATAAAAGAGATTAATGTTACCTAGCAAAAATATATAGATTTCTATTGAGGTACCTTTATTTTAAAGCAGCACTGTCTATATCTCAGGTGTCACATGCAAACCTTTTTATAGGTAGATTTAGCCTGCTTGAGGTATTTATGTGAAACCACATAAAATATTTGGTTTCTGTAGAATTGAATCTTTAATTTAAAAAAAACAAAACAAAAACTACTTGCTCTCATAGTTGTGAAGAAAACCTTCAAGATGTGACCCAAGTACAGCCAATAAAGTGCTGTCTACCTGATACAAAAAGCCTGAAATAATGACTCAAGAGACAAAGGGTGTGAATTCCTCTGCCCCCTAGGATGTTTAAATTTGAAGGGTCATTACTGGACTTTAATGTCAATGTGAACCATTTCATTAGCAATCATGTTAGTAGATGGAATGGAGATGAGTGTGAAGCACAGGGGACTAGAATTTGGTGTTGCTGCAGGAAGGAAAACACAGAGGAAGAACAAGAAAAAAAAACAGGAAAGAAGGATGGGAAAGGTAGAAAAAGTAAAAAATAGTGGTGGTAATTTTTCTCATTGAGTAATGATGAATACAACATATACTGAATACATACATAACAATAATAGCTGAATATTTAGCTGTTACCTAAGGGCCACGGTCTACCATTAAATCTTTGACATCAATGGGAGAGCCACCATGCATGGTGGTTAGTGACCAGCACTAAAGTCCATCGACCATAAAAGTGGGATTTGAGTCTCTCCAAGAGTTGGACACCCTGGATACATAGTCTTCCATCAAACGTTCAACAGATAGAAATCATAAAGGTTGTATTAAGAAGGCCAGAAAAGTTTACGTAAAAAAATCCATGTGCAATTTTTATATTAAAAATGCAGATCTTGTCTACGTCCTGGAAGACTCCACAGAAGCTGGAAAATAAACTGAATCAGGAAATCACAAGAAGCTGAATACTAAACAATGGAGAAGGGATGGAATTTTTAGCCACTATTTAAAGCTCTGGGCCAGAAGGTAAAAAAAGATGCTGGATTCAGGATATACCGTATATACTCGATCATAAGCCGGTTCATTTATAAGCTGACCCCCTCCTCCCCCAAGATGGATAAGTAAAAATGGAAATTTTTTATAACCCTGTAATTCAGGGGTCAGCAAACTTTGGCTCCTGAGCCATGAGGATAAGCCGCTGGTGGGCCGAGATGGTTTGTTTACCTCGAGTGTCCGCAGGCACGGAGGTAAACCTAAGCAAACAAAGTGTCCTGGCGCGCCAGCTGGGCCGGGACAGCAACTAGTGGGGAGAAGCTGGGAGTCAGGGGAGTAACCCCTGTGACCACCCCCATGACCCACCCCTAGCCTGGGACCCCCACACTCTCCCCATCCCATCCCTTCCCACCTTATCTGGGGAGGGCCAGGGGAGGATGTCTCTGGCCTGGCTGGAGCTGCTCCGACAGGCTGGGCAGCATAGCTGCAGCCTGCTCCGGCAGGCCAGACCGGGCGGCGCGGCAGCAGCATGTTCCGGCGAGCTGGGCCTGGTGGCACGGCCGTAGCGTGCTCCGGCGGGCCGGGTGGCGTGGCCACAGCCTGCTCTGGAGGGTGGGGCCGAGCGGCACAGCTGCAGCCTGCCAGCCCCAGAGCTGCAGCTGCTTCGGAGGCTGGGGGGAGAGCAGCGTGGCCAGAAGCGGAGAGACTCTGGCCCTACCTCTTCCCTTCTGGCTCTGCTGCCTCTCCTTGCTCCCTCTGTTGGGGGGAGGGGCTGTGTCCCACCTCTCCCTCTCTCTACCCGTTCATAAGCCGACCCCCTTCTCTGGTGCTTCTCTTTTTTACTAAAAAAATTTGGCTTATGAACGAGTATATACAGTAAGTTGCCAACTGTCAATTCCCCCCAGGCAGGAGAGATGCGGAAGAGAATGACTCAGTTGAGGTACAAACAGTGGAGCCCAGGCCTCACACACTTTTGGTTGAAGGAACAGTGAAGAGTGAAGCAGTGGAAGAGCCACTCAAGCAGGTTCCCTCACCGACCTTGTGGATTTATCATTAGAAATCCATTTGGTGTTAATGCTCTGTGGCCCAACGGAACCATGCTGCCAGCAGGCCAGCTGCACAAAAGCACAGCATCTCACTGGGCGTCTCCTGTGATCGGCTAGCTTCAAGGGCCAGAGCCCCAGGCTGTTCTGCAGCAGACACTGCAGTGCCCTAACCCCTCACAGAACAAGCATGCTGAAGCAACTCTGAGTTTCCTGCTTCTTTGTGATACACAGAAGAGTAAATGGGGCCGTAAGCGATCCCCAAAAGTGCATTTAATATACTTATGCATGATTGGGGTGCACAGCAGCATGATGTTTAAAGCATAAGCCTCTAAAATATTTCAGAGTTGCATGGGATTTGGCCATATGATGCCCATTAAAGCGAGGGGAATTGGGTTGCTAAATCCCATTCAGCTATTTGAGAACATAAAGGTAGGCTGTTAAGTCTTACCATTACAAATGCAGGATGAACTCAAACTAGGGGCCATGGAGGGATCTGACTAGGAAAGCACTGTAGGAATAAAAGCATAAAACCCTATGTGGAGCATGCCTAAGTGTTCAGTATCATGAGGTTTCTTGACCTTTATCTTATAGCTAAATCTCACTGAACAAATGCTTTTCTGGAGTGCTTGCTCACTGTAATACACAAAGGCAGTTCTTTTAATGATGCTTCTGGTATGTAAAACATTTGTAACTTGAAGTCTTTGTATCAAGATTTGAGGACTTCAGTAACTCAGCCAGAGGTTAGGAGTCTATTACAGGAGAGGGTGGGTAAGAGTCTGGGGCCTGCGATGTGCAGGTCAGACTAGATGATCGCGATGGCCCTTTTTGGCCTTAAAGTCTGAATCTAAATGTAAGTACTGCTCTACGTGCAGAACATGGTTGGACCAACACTGCTTGTCAGTTATCTGTGGGACCACTTTGACATACACCATCAATCCTGGCCTTTAAAGAATTTGGACTTAATCACTCCTCATTGTGCTAACTGAGCTCTACAAATATGGTTAACGACTTGGCCAGGGCAAGTGAAAATAAGCTTCAGGATACAGAGCGAAAACTCATTTTGCACAATTTCAAGCAGCTGAATGATTAGGACTTATAATACAGGGGTGCAGCAGAGTGATTTTTATGGCAGCCGTGAAAAATGCATGTGAAACCCAAATGTGCAAATATAAATACATAGTGTTTTAAACTTGAATATCACCTTCAAAATATCCATGGTTACATCAAACTAGAGGAACTGTACCAATGGTGTTAGTACAGTCATTAAATTATTTAATGTTCTAACATGTGTAGAAGCCAGTTCAAGTTTAACTTTGAACAACTGCATGGAATGGATTTTTTTTGCACAGCTAAGGGGCAATGGATCATATAAAATAATATAATTAGTAAGTTTGTCTGGATTTGTGCAGCACATATTTTGTGATCAGAATGACTGTGGTAGGATCACAGGAATCAATACTTTTCAACTTCATATGTTTACTTAGAAAGATCTTGGTACAGTGAATATATAAACTCCATCGTTAAGATCAAGTTTTATTTACTGTAACTCATAGGGTCCACTGGGATATCACAGACTCCAACAGCTGGAAGATGTTATAAATCAAAAGCACCAGTGTTTGGAGAGAATACATAATTTTTTGTAATAATCTGGGAAGCTGGGCAACCAAGCTATCGCACAGGAAACCAATAAACAATGTAACAACAGAGATAATACACTTTTTCATTGTTTTTTAACTCAGAAGTTTACTTAGCTACCAGCACAATAAAATATTAACGCTAGTCCCCTGAGAACAGAAAGAAACATGATGTTTAAAGATACGTGGTACAAATCTGTGATGTGCTGCCAATGTTTCAAAAAGGGCTTCCATAAAAATGTTCCCTGTAGCCCAGGAGTGGGCAAACTTTTTGGCCCAAGGGCCATATCTGGGTGGGGAAATTGCATGCAGGGCCATGAATGTAGGGCTGGGGCAGGGGGTTGGGGTGCGGGAGGGAGTGTAGAGGGGCTTGAGGGGGTGTAGTGTGCAGGAAGGGGCTCAAGGCAAGGGGTTGGAGCGGAGGAGAGGTGTGGGGTGTGGCAGGGAGCTCACGACAGGGAGTTGGGGTGCAGCAGAGGGTTGGGGGGCAGGGTGCAGAAGGGCGCCAGGCTCTGGCGCCGCTTACCTGGAGCGGCTCTGGGGTGGCAGCGGCGCATACCGGAGCCAGGAAGCAGCCAGCACCATGACCCTGAGGCCCCTGGAGGGGCGGGGGGCACGGCCCTTGCTTGTGGGTACCTTCCCTGAAGCTCCCATTGGCCACGGTTCCCTGCCCTCTGCCCCTGCCCCCCCCCAGGGCCGCAGGGACATGGTGCCAGCTCCTTCCAGGAGCGGCTCGTGGCACCACAGGGGTGGCAATTCCGCAGGCCGGATCTGGCCCACGGGACGTAGTTTGCCCACCCCTGCTGCAGCCTGTGATAAACCTTGTGTCCCAGCGGCGTGTGTACTACAGTGAACAGGCTAGGGAGAAATCTATTCACTTGAACATAACCAAGAACTAAGGCAGCAAACAAATCATGCTGCACTTTGCTGGAAGTGTTCACATTTTGTTTCTGAAAAATGTATAAACTACAACAGAATTATAGTATAGTGCTCAATTGTACTGTTTGAAGCACAGGCTCAAGCTTTTAGAAATCTTTTTTAAAATACCTGATATTTGGTGTAACTGGTCAACCCAAAAGCAAAACATTTGCTCTTCAAAACTATTTTTTAGTAACCACAGAGCAAATAATCTCTGTCAGGAATGATACAGCAGCATCTGCAGAGGGCATGAACTCCATCAAAGGCAGAGGAATGACCGTAACGTTTCCTTCAATTTGGTGGTGGAATTTTAACAGGGTGCTCCCAGCAGCCTCCTCTATCACACCACTGATACAGATTCTCCATGAAAGAATAGTATGGAGAGACATTCCTGCTCTACATATTTATTTATCTTGCTAAAATGTATACCTTTGCTGAGTCACTATGATTGGATTGGATTTTCATTTCTGTTTGACCCCCAACCAATGCAATGCTGAGTATGGTCTGATGGAGAAATAGAAGAGACTCAAAAATTCCTCCTTAATTCATTCATTCTTTGTACAGGCACAGCATACCAAAATGTATGACTACAAAATTGTTGATGTTTTGGCAGCACTTAACGCATTTTTAGTCAACATTTCCACTTACACGAGGTTTTGTTTTTGTGCTGCAAGCATATTATGCATAACCACTTCTTCTCATATCTTCCTCAAACATGAAAACGGTTGCTAAAGGAATAAACTAAAAATGCCTTGGGAACAATAAATTATACTTGAGGTAAATATTGAATAAACTTAGCCCTTGTGAAGCCAGGAAGTTTACATTCTCATTTCCCAAGGGTGACTCATGCAACATTCAAGACAATTGTGGCTTGTGTGTGATTCAAGGAATTAGACACACATGCAGTTTTATTGTGTTGAAGCTCTTACCTCTTCTTCTTTGTGATAATGAGGACATCATTGAAGAGGAAGAAGTACACTTGCTGCTTACTGGTCCTTTTAGAGAAGAGTCCAGTGTCTTCCACATATGCTGTTAATTCACCCCTTTTCACTAACCACCGGGAAGAGGAGACCAGTGGAAATGGCTACAAAATAAGAAAACATTTTAATCATAAGTCACAAGCCTTCTGTGAGACAAAGGAGTATCAGGATCACTTGAAAAAATGCATGACTAAACTCAAAACATAGAAATAGGAGTATAGGTGTCAAATAGAGACTTCAAGATTCAAAGTAATGTACAATACAGGAGATACTTGCTAATAGTGGATGCTTTAGAAGTACTGGCTACCTTCACACTATATCTGCTAAAATCAATTGAAGAATAAACAGAATGTGGAATTGAGCACGCTGTGAAATGGGAGCTAACAACATATTTCCACCTAATGCAGAACTAAGTGAATCTCTTAAGAAGGGCAGAAATAAAATGGTGTTTAAATATTCCCAGACCACAGTCTCTCAAAGCAGAATTAAAGTTACAAACAGAAAATTTACCAGATTAGCAGTTACTAAAATACAAGAGGTCTGAAAGTCAGTAAAGTCACAGCAAAGGTTAAAACAAAAGCAAATGTTGTATCTGAAAGTCAGGAAACAGCAAAACCCATAGCTATCAACACCTAAACATCAGAAAAAGAACAGTTACTTTCCCTACTACAGGTTTCAGAGTGGCAGCCGTGTTAGTCTGTATCTGCAAAAAGAACAAGAGTACTTGTGGCACCTTAGAGACTAACAAATTTGAGCATAAGCTTTCGTGGGCTACAGCCCACTTCATCAGATGCATAGAATGGAACATATAGTAAGAGGATATATATATACATACAGAGAACATGAAAAAGTGGAAGTAGCCATACCAACTGTAAGAGGCTAATTAATTAAGATGAGCTATTATCAGCAGGAGAAAAAAAACTTTTGTAGTGATAATCAAGATGGCCCATTTTAGACAATTGACAAGAAGGTTACTACAGTAATTGTGGCTCTTGGAGATGATGTTGTCAGGTACAGATCTTACAGTAGTGCACATGTACCCCATGGTGCACGAGATATTTTGAACAGCAGTCCACTGGAGCCGCACATGCATCCTGTGCCTCCTCATGCTCCTCCATGAGAGCAAAAAGGGCGGAGCAGCTGTGACTTTCCCTTAGTTCCCCCACGGTTGCGGAGGACTCTGAAAAGCAGGGATGGAGGGTGGGCCGTGGGATCCAAACTGACTGTATCTTATAGCTATTGTAGAGTAAGTAACCCTTCTTTCTTCTCAAATGTGTGTCCCTATGGATCCCTTTGTAGTTGACAGGCAAACAGCATCCTCTAAATGGTGGGAATGAGGTGTTTCAGCAACATTAGTGAAATAACGATTGCAGCACCACTCCCATGAACTTGGCATCTGACCTGGCTGCCATTTCAAGGATGTAATCTTTAATGAAGGTAAGTGAGTTGCTCCATGTTGCTGCCTTGCAGATCTCAAATATCAGCATATTTCTGAAGCTGGATCAAGACACTGCCTGTGCCCTGGTGGAGTGCACCTTGATATTTGGAGGCACAGGACCATCGGCTATCTGATAGCAGGCAGAAATACACTGGGAGGATGACACTGAGGTGCCACGTGGGGTTGGGTCTCTAACGGGAGGGTAGTATGCAGAAGGACTTTGAAGAAAATGGATACTGTTTGATACGAGAAGACTGAGCACAACTGCACCAGAATGTGACATGCCAATGTTAATACAAGGTGGACCTTGAGAGTTAAACGCTAGGCCAGACTGAAACTCAGCATGTAGTCGAGGACTCTCTATCTCAGGGTCTATACTCACTCTAGATTGCATCAGGTTGCCCATATGGAAAATCTTTTCCATTTAGAGGAGTAGGATTTCCTAGTAATGACTTCCTGCTCTGTATGAGAATTTCCTGAATTTGTATAGAGTAGTGTCTGTCTGTAGCCAACACCCAAACCATCAAGTGCAATGATTGTGGGTTGGGATGCAATACCTAATCATGATTCTGAGATATGACTGAACAGGCTGGGAAATATATGGGAGGCCCACTGCAAATATCCAGCTGGTCTGACAGACAGAACTGCCTTGGCCAGGGAGAAAGTTGTCTAGACAAACATGGGAGTTTGATAAATTCCAGCCTTGGACACTGGAAAGCATGTTTTATTATTTTGTTTGTTACCATACCCGTCTCTTTTTCTCTTGCTTAGTATCACTTAAATCTATTTTCTTTACTATAAACCATCTCAGTGGTGTTATACTGAAGTATAGCTGAGGACTCGCACTTAACTAATAGGCTAGTGTGTGCACTGTCTCTTTGGAGGCAGCAACTTAAAAATTTCTGAGAGTGTCCAGTGACAGGGACTGGACACTGCAGAGACACATCTCTGGAGAACTCTGGAACTGAGGTCCACTGACTGCTACCTGCAAGGCAACGTTAAGTCTGGCAGAGTCTCAAGAAGTTAGCTGATGAGGCAGGGAGCTGACAGATTAAAGCTCCAACAAAGCTCTTTCTTGTGAGGCAAGGAGGTAACACAGTGGCTTACAGTTCTGGGGAGAACAGACAGAAATCCTACACAGGCTAATCTTATGGCCCTGAGCTCCAGGACGTTTACAGAGTTTCAAGTCATCCTGGGACCAGGTTCCCTGCATCTGCAGATGGTTCAACCTGTCCCTGAGGTGTCTGTGAGGAGTGTCATGTCAAGGCAGGGTCACAGCATTCTTGGGCTGCAGCCATGAATTTAGCTACCACAGGACCTGAGGTGGACCTGTGGCTCTTGTTCAAGTGGTTGCCTAGATAGTGAGTGCTCTGCCATAGAATTAGGGACTGCAGATGAAGCCTGGCAATTGGAATCACATATGTGCATGCCGACAAGTGGCCTACTAGTCCTAAGCAAGCATGCACCATTGTCATCAGATCAGATTTTATGGAATCTGTCACTGACTGAAGAGACCAGAACCTGTCCTCTGGTTGGCAGGCTCTTGCCAACTGAAAGTCTTTGATAGCCCCTAGGAACTCTATCATCTGAGATGAGTTGAGAGAATTTCTCACAGTTCACTAGGAGGCCTAGCTGAGGAAACATGAAGAAGACATACCCTAGGGCTGTTGCAGTCTCCTGCTGAGACCTGCTTCTGATCAGCCAGTCTTCTAGGTAATGATACATGTGAATGCCCTGTCTTCTTAAAACATGCTGCTACCACTGCCAGGCATTTTGTGAACACTCTTGATGGCATGGAGAGTCCAAAGGGCAATACCCTGTACTGGTAATGGTTGGACCCTATTATGAATCTTAGGTATGTCCTGTGGGCTGCCTGGATAGCTATATGGAAGTACACAACCTGCAAGTCAAGAAGCATAAAACCATTCTTGAGCCTGAAGAAATGGGAAGATGGAAGCAAGTGTAACCATCCTGAACCTGAGGCTGCGCATGTATATGTTGAGTCTGTGTGGGTCTAAGATAGGACGAAGATCCCCTTTCTTTTTGGGGCCAGGAAATGCCATGAGTAGAAAGAAGCCTCTTCCCCCTCCTCCTCCCCCCCGCCCCAAATTCTGCTGGCACTTTCTCTATGGCTCTTAGATGAAGCAATGAGGCCACTTCTGTTTATAACAGGCTCTTGTGAGAAGGGTTCCTGAAGAGGGTGGGGGAGGTGGGGATGGGAGGAGGTAAGGAATGAAATCGGATAAGGATTTCTAGCACCTATCTGTCCAACTTTATGGCAGACCATGCCCAGTGAAATGGGGAAAAGTGGATTCCAAAGGTTGCATGTTCTTAATTGGCTCTGTTGTAGTTCCTGAAAGCCCAATTAAATTTGCTAACAAGCCACAGGAGCAGGGTACATCACTGAGGAGGAGGAAGATGGTGTTTCCTGCTTCATTTGGGCTTCTCTTTGGGAGGCTAATCGGGCTGTTTAGCACAGCATAGTGGCTTCCTCTGTCTCATCGGGGTCTGGTAACTGTATGGTTTGCAATAAGGGGCTGGGGTATAGATCCCTATGGGGTGCAAGGTGGCCTCTGTGTCCTTTAAGGAACGTAGTGTGTTATTTGTGTGCTCACTGAATAACTCCATCTCTTCAAAGGGCAGGTGGATTATTGTAACTTGCACTTCCCTGGGAATGCCAATGCTTGAAACCATGAATCTCACCCCATTGTCACTACTGTGGCGATAGAGCTAGCCAGTGTTTGAAACATCCATTGCAACTTGGAGGGCGTTTTAGCCACTTACTGGCCCTCATTGACGATATCCTTGAATACACTTCCCTGCTCTCAGGTGGGAGCTTAGACAGAAAGGCTGTTACTTCATCCCAATTCAGGAAATTATTTGTCCAGGAGGATCTGACAATTTGCACCTGTAGCTGAAAAGAGGCAGAGGAGTAGGATTTCTTCCCAAACAGGTTGAACTTTGTTGAGTCCTTGTCCTTTGGGACGCTTTTGCCAGATGTGGATTTCTCCTGCACTACTGAGATGACAAAGGGGTGGGTGTACAAGTACTCAAACTTTTTTTTAAAGGGACTTAATACCATTTTCCCACCCTTTCTGCAGCAGATGGTATAATGGCAGCTGTTTGCCACAGGGCCTCTTCAGGGTCAAGAAGTGTCCCATTTGTTGGAAGAGTGATCCTGGGTGGGCCTGACATTGCTAGTACATCAGGTATCAGGTTTATCAGACCCATAAGGAATGATTAAGAGGGCCGACAGTGGAGTGAGAAAATATTTTTCAAGCATGTGAAAGGTTTTCCAGAAAGCACAAGGAGGCATAGGATGCATACATGGCCCCAATGGCCACAGCTGTTCAAAAGACTCCAACCTTGCTCGCATGAGGCGCACATGCACCTACACTGGGATCTGTACTGACATCATCTCAAAGACTAACATGGAAATACTTGGGCTAAGTCCCAACATCCATATTAAAGATGTTTCTGGCTAGGATTTTTTTCCCCTTTGGTAATGAAAATGTCTGATGTATATTTCTATTTCTCCTGTACATGACATAAAAGTATTCATTTTCTTGGTCTCCCCCCCCCCCCCCGAATAGTTATGAAAATTGTTATAATTCTAGTTACTTGCGTATATGCTTGTAAACTGTGCATAAAAACAAAATATATGCATAAAGTTTAATGACCCATATATGAACCAGCAGGGATTCTAGGTCTATAATGTACTCTATAGATGGTTGCAGCAGGAAATCAGCCCCCACCAATTCAACACCCAGCCAGGAGAATATGAGACTACCTTCTGGGACAAGGGGAATATGGAGAGCGTCACTGCTGCAGAGTTTATACACTGTACTAGGGAGAAACTCTGACTGCATTCTTGGTGTGAAAGCCAGGCCCTATTGAAGTGAATATCTAAACCAGGGGCGGGCAAACTTTTTGGCCTGAGGGCCACACTGGGTTTCCGAAATTGTATGGAGGGCCGGTTAGGAGAGGCTGTATCTCCCCAAACACTGCTCCCTGCCCCACCCACCCCTGCTTCTCGCCCCCTGATGGCCCCCCCGGGACTCCTGCCCCATCCAACCTCCCCGTTCAGTCCCAACAGCCCCTGCCCCATCCACCCCTCCCTTTCCCCTGACCGCCCCCAGACCCCCTGACACTGACTGTTCCCCGCCACCCCATCCAACCCCCCCCTTCTTCCTGACTGCTCCCCCGGGACCCCTGCCCCCATTAAACCCCTTTTCCCAGCCCTCTGACTGCCCTGACCCCATCTACACCCCCGCTCCCTGACCACCACCCCAAACTCCCCTGCCCTCTACCCAACCCCCCCCCCCCCCCCCCGCTCCCTGTCCCCTTACCGCGCTGCCTGGAGCACCAGTGGCTAGCGGCACTACAGCCGTGCTGCCCAGAGCGCCAGAACAGGCAGCTGTGCTGCCCAGCTGGAGCCAGCCATGCCACCGCGCAGCACAGAGCACTGGGTCAGGCTGCGGCTCTGCAGCTGCGCTGCCCGGCAAGAGCTTGCAGTCCCACCACCCAGAGCATTGCGCCGGCGGTGCAGTGAGCTGAGACTGCGGGGGAGGCAGGACAGCAGGGGAGGGGCCGGGGGCTAGCCTCCTGGGCCAGGAGCTCAGGGGCCAGGCAGGAGGGTCCCGCAGGCCGGATGTGGCCCGCGGGCTGTAGTCTGCCCACCTCTGGTCTAAACTCTCATTGACTTCAACAGGGCCAGGATTTCACTTCGTGTCTTCTGGAGCTTATAAAAATCAGTGAGCGCACCAGCCTCAGCTGCTCTTTATGAGACACAGATAATCTCTGAAGACCTAGCGAGAGATACTGGGGCTGGGACCAGGGAAACCCACTGGTTCAGGGCAGACGGTGGCACTTATCAATCCTGCCTGTTCATGGTGTCTCTCTCTCTCTCTCTCTCTCTCTCTAGTCCTAGATGCCAAAGGGTGCCTGAGCACGGTGAATGTGTCTGCTCCTGCATAACTTTAAAGCCCCATGTGAGTCACAGCTAAGTATCCTGAGGTGAGTGCTCATGCAGTCAACCAGAGACCCTGGGAGACTGGTTAAATTCTGGTAAAGTTACAGGTGGGTGGAGGGGGTGTCAAAACTGAGTTTATAATGGAAAGCCAATCAAACTTTAACCACGAGGGAATACACTCTTTCACAAATATCCTTGTGTTTGATGATCACATGAACCAGAACCAGTACAGGAGGAAAGGAAATCTGAGGTATCTTTAATCCTCCATTACTGTGGCAGAATCCTAATACTGCTAACCATTTCCCATAGTCAATTATGAAATTTTGACTCTCACTGTCACTGTTCCATCACCACCAGTGACTGATTTTTCAGCTACTGAATTTCTCTGCACCTGAATTTAAATTTTCTTTGCTGCTGCTGAAACCCATTACCTGTCTTGTCATGTTTGACTAATGAAGACAACTGCTTTCTTTCGTCTCTAGAACATCCTTTTACATGCTCGTAAAATATTTCTCCATGCAGCTGTCAGCCCTTGTAATCATTCCTTATATGTCTTATTTTTCTGGCTTTTAAGTATTTTAGCTGCCCTTTCCTGAACTGTCTCCAGTTTGTCAGTATTTGTACTGTAATATTACGTCCAAAAGGGAACACGGTATTTCAGCTGTGATCTCACTGGTGCAAGAATTAAAGGGTGAGAATAAATACATCCATAGTTTTAGAGGCAACAGCTTTCTTCTTGCATACAAAATATATTACTGCATATGCCTTTTTAATGACAGTAAAATAATAAAATTGTTTACAAAGTGCCCTTCCTGCCTATGCGATACAACATATAAAAGCTAATATAAAATACAGTAGATGTTGGGCCAGGATCTTGCTCCCCTCCCATGCCAGCTGCTTTTCACTTAACAAAACTTGCAAGTTCTTGTTCATGAGAACTTACCATTTAAGTGTCCACAATTTTCTATTATCCATTAATTTAATCTCTTTTCTACTATTTTTTCCAAGTCATAAATATACTAAATATTGTTATGCCCTCCTTTAATCTATATATGACACCACACAGATGCTACTGTCCAAGCAGATAATGAACCAAACCCCAATTGCTCTCAGTGGACCAGAGCATGCAAACAAACTGGTTTCAGAGCACTGTAATTTCATTTATTTAAATGGAGATTATTCCAATTTACACCCATGCAACAGAACAGAATTAGGTACTGTGTTTGGTTTTCTAACCAGATTTGTAACCAATTTACAATAATTCTAACCAATCTGCATTTCTCAATTTTTCCTATAAAAATATCATATAATTCCCTTTATCAGTAGCTAGCTCACCTTGTCACTGTCACCTCATTGTCACCTTGTTCAAACTCACATCCTATGCAAGGTCTAATTCAGCGGTTCTCAAACTTTTGTACCGGTGACCCCTTTCAGACAGCAAGCTTCTGAGTGTGACACCCCCCCCACACACCCCCATAAATTAAAAACACTTCTTTATATTTAACACTATTATAAATGCTGGCGGCAAAGCGGGGCTTGGGGTGGAGGCGGACAGCTCGCGACCCCCCCCATGTAATAACCTCAACTCTCTGAGGGGTCATGACCCCCAGTTTGAGAACCCCTGGTCTAATTAGTTCTCCTAAGAAATGCCTCAGCACTGCAGGAAGTATTGAGTTTCATTATTATGAAATCAAAGTAATAAGTTTCCACAGTTTCATAGCAATATTTGGCTTGAAATTTTGGTTCCGTTTGAACCAGAAACTCAACCCACTCAGCCAAAACTCAGGGATCACGAAATCATGTGAATCAAACCTAACATTGCTAAGACAGATACCTCTTCCCATCTTTCTCCACCAAGTTACCAAGACTCCAATTTCTGTTGGAAGTTGGTCCAATTAAATATATTAACTCACCCATTTTCTCTCTTTAATATCCTGGGACTGACACAGATACAACTAGATTAATATGCCAATATCATGTTTTCATAACCATGCAAACACAGCGCTTGAGTTTCAACAACTGTCTTTGACAGCAGCAGTCACAAAATGCGTGCTGGTCCAAATAATTAAATTCTTATTTCTGTTTGCAGGAAAAAAGCCTCTCACTTCCCCAATACGGTACACAAAATCTCAAACTGAACGACATTGAATAAATATCTTCTAATCTCAACTAAAAATTAAATCTTCAGGACGGGCAAACAGCTGAATAAGTACATAAAAAGGGAACTAAACCATTTTTGGAGTGGCTTTGGTTATTCAAGCTTCACGAACCAAGTTAGATTGAATGAAACATTGTAACAATTCTAAGAATGTTATATGGGGGCTGTGACAAAGCTCCTTCTCTATCTTGTTGGGTCCTGCGCTTATTGGTGAATTTTCTTGCCTCAGAGATTCACCATGTGGGTTGGGGAACAGCCCAGAGACCTTCCCCTCTGGAAGAACCCACAGTCTAGGTCAGTTGGGAGGTTTGGGGGGAAACCTGGTCCCGCCCTCTACTCCAGGTTCCAGCCCAGGGCCCTGTGGACTGCAGCTGTCTGGAGTGCCTCCTGGAACAGCTGCACCACAGCTACAACTCCCTGGGCTACTTCCCCTTGGCCTCTTCCCAACACCTTCTTTAGCCTTACCACAGGACCTTCCTCCTGATCTCTGTTAACGCTTATACTCCTCAGTCCTCCAGCAGCACGTCCTCTCACTCCCAGCTCCTTACACACACACACACCTCACTAACTGGAGCCTTTTTATACCAGGTGTCCTGATTAGCCAGTCTGTCCTAACTGATTCTAGCAGCTTCTTCTTAATTGGCTCCAGGTGTTCTAATTAGCCTGCCTGCCTTAACTGATTCCAGCAAGTTCCTGCTTGTTCTGGAACTACCCCTGTTACCTTACCCAGGGAAAAGGGATCTACTTAATCTGGGACTAATATATCTGCCTTCTATCACTCTTCTGTAGCCATCTGGCCTGACCCTGTCACAGGGCCTAGAGATTATTTTATAGTTTAAACTATGTGTATTTCTAAGAATGACAGCCCCAAGATATTTAATTCTTTTATACCTAAAAAGGGCTTAACTTTTATTTGCTATTAACTCAACATACCTCAAATTTTTTTTCTATGATAAATAAATTCAGCATATGGTTTCCTAACTGGTTATATTCCAGAGAACACTTGCTTTGACTTTTTAAAATATTTTTTTCTAACAGTCAAAAATATGCAATGCTGAATGCAGAATGTCTTCTTCCTATATACAACAAACAGGCTCAGCATAATAAAGTGTATTGAAACTATGCCAAGAAAAATCAGCCTTTTACAATCCAACTGGCAAACTCTCAAACCACAGATAAATTCTAAACCACCAAGGAGTCATGTTTAAGATATATAGAGTGGTACTCTAGCAAAAAAGCTAAAGAATTAAAGTAGCTTTTATTCCCATGAGACTGATGAGAGGGGGAAGTTGCAGTATACATTCTAGAAGAGGGTACACTGTAAGAGATTGATCCTTCTGCCTAAATCAAGAACAACAGATTATGGACATCTTTTGTGGTGAAAATAAAGAATAAAAGCCATTTTCAAGGGCATTTTGAGAGCCTTTTGGCTATAAAAACTCCTAGAATTTATTTAGATTTGAAGGCTCTGGAATGACAAATCTGAAAAGCTGCTTTCCCAAATCTCTTGAGAATATTATCCTTAGGTCATTAGTGAACTTTATGATCACCTTATAAATAATCTCTTTTTTTTTGTTATTATAAGTGAATATTTACACCCTATTTTTCCTATTTTTATTGAAAATATGTCAGTAAAAATGCTGTGGACCCTTTGAAAAGTCTCGCTCCAGAGTCAGGAACTTTCCCCAGCCAAGATGGGGGTACAGAAATCCTTTAAAATATACATACTTAAAAAAAAAAAACATACACAAAATGGTACATTTTTCCACTGCATTAGTAAGAAGTATTCTTGGGAAATAATGTCATCCCATGGATATGATATTCCACTTACAAAATTTTGTTTGAAATGAACATTTTTTGAGGTACAAAGAAGATTTTTTTCCTATATTGTTGATACTTTGAAAATGCCACCAAAAACTTTTTAAAATCACATTTGACTCTTGTTGGACAGGCCACTGATAAAGGAAACAAACAACACAACCTGTAACTTTGGTTGTACTCAAAAGAAAAGATTTGGAAAATATCAGTATCATATGGCAGCCCTTTTAATAAGTACTAAATTCTAATCATTTTAATGAGTTTAACACAATACGTCAACAGACAAAATGGCTGTGAATTTAATAAAGTCTGATATTTTTTTTCCCTGCTAAACAATATGTATTTTACCACTTTTAAAAAATGTTTTAGTTAAATTATTAAGGCAGGGGTAGGCAATCTATGGCACGTGTGCCGAAGGCGGCACACGAGCTGATTTTCAGTGGCACTCACACTGCCCGGGTCCTGGCCACCGGTCCGGGGGGCTCTGCATTTTAATTTTAAATAAAGCTTCTTAAACATTTTAAAAACCTTATTTACTTTACATACAACAATAGTTTAGTTATATATTATAGAAAGGGTATGTCTTCACTACCCGCCGTATCGGCGGGTAGCAATCGATTTATCCGGGATCGATATATCGCGTCTCATTAAGACGCGATATATCGATCCCCGAACGTGCTCACCTCGACTCCGGAACTCCACCAGAGCGAGCAGCGGTAGCGCAGTCGACGGGGGAGCCGCGGCCGTCGATCCCGCGCCGTGAGGACCCCAGGTAATTTGATCCAAGATACTTGGACTTCAGCTACGCTATTCGCGTAGCTGAAGTTGCATATCTTGGATCGATCCCCCCCCCAGTGGAGACCAGCCCAAAGAGACCTTCTACAAACATTAAAAGGTATTACTGGCACACACAACCTTAAATTAGAGTGAATAAATGAAGACTCGGCACACCACTTTTGAAAGGTTGCCGACCCCTGTATTAAGGTCTTTTAAAAATGCACTTTACTTCTCATATAGTATCTTAGTTTATTGAAAATATCCAAGAGCTGACAAACCCAGAAGAGGTGGGGAGAGAAAGAAAGAGACAGAGAAACAGACCAATGAACAGTTCTATGTATCATCTGTGTTTAAACACTTCTACAGAACTTCATGAGTTAAGGAGATGAGGTGAAATCCTAGCTCCCCTGAAGTCAATGGGAATTTTGTCATTAACTTCAACAGGGGGGCAAGATTTCACTGACAATGAGAAGCCTTCTCTCTGAATATCCTGGTTTTTATGTGCAATTCAGGTGAGTAGTGTTAACTTGTGTAATTACTTTTTGTTTAAAGCTCTAGCTGCTTGATGTTAGTAACTGAGATATGGTTAGCAGTGGCATCTGTCGCTCTTTGAGCATTCACAGCCTCAGCTGCTCTCAGGAGACAAACTTTTAGTCCTTTGTTGAAAGGTCAGTTCAACATCATGGCTTCTGCAATCCCCAGGTAATTTGCTTCATTTTCTCTGGCTGTGAATCTGTTAGTCTTAAAACTTAAGGAAAGGCAAAAGTTCTGCACATGCTAAATGAGTTCATGAATGGAAATATCATACCTTGATTCTAAATTCCAGCTGGTTGTTAATTGTGTACATCATTTCTGTCCTTTCCATTTTTCGAGCCCCTTCGTTGCATAAACGGACCAACTAGAAAGAAAAAGGGAAAAAAGTGTTCCTGCTTTAATGTATTTAGATATTGCATTACTAGCTTTTCCTTTATATGGCAACTTTTCTGTGGAAATGCATACCACTGAAGAAGCAAGAAAATCAAAGAAACAGATATTTTTATAATAAACCACAAAGAGGATTGATTATTCCACACAGAATAGTACATGTGGCACAAAGTATCTAACTCAAAAGGATTGCAGATCGTCAGTCCAAAAACTTAATGGGCACCCTGAGAGAACATAAACTCTAACTTTGGCAAGTAAGTGAGTTGTGTAGTTGTGACCCAATGTTATATGCTGCTCTTACAACTGCAGACGTGAATTGTTTATTGAAGGAAGATACCAAGGCAAACGTTATGATGCTCTTTTGGCAAGCTAAGGAAGGCAGTATTTCACAAAACTATTCACTCGTGCTTTAGAATGTGATTTGAAAATGTGTTATATTCCTCTAGAGACCAAAAAAAAAAAAAAGGAAGATCAGGCATCTAGATATGTTAAATGGAAAAAATGATACATTCCTTAACCCCTTCCGTGGGCTCCCCAAAAGTCAATGAGCCCCTTCTTGTTTTTTACTTCCTGGAAGGGGGGAGAGAGATGTCTGAGCAACAGCATACTCCATTGATTCACTTAGTTCCCCAGATCCTTCCAGTACCACAGCAATTCAATGAAAAGCATAGCTAATGTACTGAATGCTAACACCATGACCCCTGCTAATCCCTGCTAGTGTTGAGTGGTGGAGAGTAGGATGAAAGTAGGAACACAAATCAATTGAGTCTGTCTGGATAGCCTTCTCTAGGCTAACTTGCAGCAATCAAAAGTCTAGAAAGGACAAAGGAGCCTTCCAGCTTTTCTAATAGGAAAAAAAGCTCACCTTTTATTTTGCTATAATTGTTGTTGGGGAGATAGGAAGCAGCATGTTAGCAAGTTAGGCTGTTCGATTTTTAGTGGATTTTATATAGGAGACAAATTAAACTAGGCAATGAATTCAGTGCAACAGCTGAGTAATTTGAAGAAGATGGGGACAAAGCCCTTATACACTAAGCTCTAGGATATCCTTCCCTGAGGGGGAAAAAAAAAATGTAAAACATTTGTTCTACAGGAGGATTTTTATGAGTCAGGGATAAAAGTCATGCTTATCGGGTATAGTTAAGCAGCATCCAGAGAAAGGGGTATGAACAATATCAGTCAGGCAAATTCTCCTCCCCCTTCTCCTTTTCAGTCTGAATACTCTGTACACCACAAGAAGTTCCCACAATAAAATTCAAGTGTGTTGGCAGCAGTATTGTGTTACTGCAGCAGTTCAGAATTTTTTCTGAGAAACAGAATGATTTAAATGTGAAGCTGATCTGTCAGTGACTGTTCCTGAATAAAGCAATTTGGCATTTTCATCCTTCATTACTCTTCCGCTTTAAGAGAAAAATTGTCAATTTCCATGCATAAATAATTTAAATGAGCCAGGAATGCTCAGAGCCTAAGGCAGTGTCTAGCCCTAAATATAAGGAACCTTATTTCCAATAGGGGGATGCCCAATCCATCAAATTTAATGACATTCAATTGCGTACCGCAGGATCTCAAATTCTAAGATCTCAGAGGCTAGTCCCTAGATTTCCATTTCAAACCGTCTTTCGTTTAATTTCAAAAAAGCTTTCGAGGCCAACAGTGATTTTACAGAGTTTTCATTGTGACGTTGGAAGTTGTCACGAATGCCAAATTCTGAAACCTCATTATCAGCTTTAAAAGAAACCTATTGGAGGTTATTGTAGAATTAATTATGGGCAATATTTATGCTTTATGTATTAGTGGGTTGTTCCTCTATTGTTGTGTGTATTCAATACTTGTTCCATGCTGAAGAGAGATTTTCAACACAGCTCTTATTGACTGGAATGGTTTAATTTCACTAAAAATAAATAAATCCTTAAATGTTCTTAGGCGCTCCAGTTTTCTAACTCTAAAAAATCCATGGCAGTTTCCAGGCTTTGGGTGTTGTACCTCTATCCCTTTTTTTGGACAATGACGGGGGAATAGAACCAAGCTGTCCAATTTCATTATGAAATGCATGATCAAGACAAATAATGAAGGAGGCAAATAATATCAAATAAGTGGTTATAATATATAATAGCCACTTGAGATATATATCTATATATATAGATATATAAAAAAAATAAGGAGCCAAAGCCATTTGGAAAAACAAAAGCGAGCATGTCTCAGATTGGCATATTGAATTGGCCAAAGCACACTGCACAACTGAGGAAGGAAAGAGGCTAAATAGAAGCAGGTCGGCTGTATAGGATTTGCTTTTTAAAAACATACCTTGCTCACTTCTTTTAAGGCTCGTTTGCAGATCTCATATTTTGGTGACTCTTTAGGGGTTTTCTGACAGATGGTCTGAAATAAAAGTCAATCAATTCAGAGAACTGAAAACTGTATATGGTTACATCTAAATCAGATGTATACAGAATTACAATACAATGAATGAAATTAAACATGGATGGGCAACATGGAAGCATATTTTCCTACCAACCAGAGCTCCTCGGTGCACATGGAGTGTGTATCTACTGATGTGCTCTTTAGGGAGTGCAGCATGCCGATATCAATCTATGGCCTGATGCAGGGGGAGGGGGTAAGCCACGGACCTGCCTGCTCAGAGCACCATGTCCTCCCAAAGGCTCTGGGAGAGAGCAGTCCCTGTGCTCCCTTTCAATTGTCTCCGGTCCTTATGAAGACCATGGAAAGTGGGGAGGGAGGGAAGCTCTTTGCACTCTTTACTCCTACTGTATAAGGGTTAAACATAATCCAGTCACTAATGTTCAAAGCACTGTGGAACTTTTGCTGAAAGTTGGCTAACCATGTGAGTTGGTCATGAAAATAAAAGTTCGGCCAAAATAAACATCTTGTATCAATATGTTCCTAATAATGAAGGGGCTAAATTATGTTCTTCAAGTGAAATTATGTTTTCACAGTCTGAATGTAAGAGAATCATACTTTTCATATTTCAGTTTAAGTGAAACAATGAAATCTCACTATAAAGAAAACATTTCAACAAAGTTTAGAAAATTATCTCCGAGAAAAAACTGTTTTGTAATTTTCCATTCTGTTCAGCTGTTAGATGCTTTCATTTCTGAAGCGGTATCCTGAATTTAAAGAGTTAGTTTGGATGTTTGGGGGTTTTTTTAAACAAACACAGGGATTTATTGAACAATAGAGTATGGCCCATGGGGCCAGGATGTATAAACTAGTAACTGTAGATATATAAAGGACTATTGCTTAATCAACCACTGTGAAGTATTGAACACATCCCCACAGTTATCGCAGTATTCATGATTATAGATGTGACTGACCTGCATAGGTCCTGAGCTGGGTCCTACTAAAGCCAGAATTCGGGTGTGGATTTTAATCCATACCATTGGCAGCAGGGCAGATCACATTTCAGTCCTGGCATCCAAACCAAAATGCCACAGACCTCATGAGTATGTATGTTTCCATCAGATTTCGACCTCCGCTTCTTAGCACTCTCCCTCGCTGTAGGCTCTCCCAATCCCTGCAGCTGTCTGTTGGAAGGGCGAACCCCACACATCCCACCATAACAGGCTGGTTACTAGCTATGGATGTAAATGATGTTTCCCTGTAGTGGCTGCCCCACTGAGGGCACAGGAGCGATTACTAAAATCGTTAGCTAAGGATCAGATTGTGACCCCCTTAATTTTCATAGTGCCAAAAGGACTATTCCTGTGAGAAAAGGTGCACAGTCTGGCCCTAAAGGGGGAGTCCTTTAGTCAGCATGGCAGAAAGCCTTTGTTTTGAACTGAAGGACCAGGTTCTAGGCCCAATTCTGTATGTGTGCAACTTCTATGGTAGTTGTGTCTTGACTTTGACTTCGTCATACAGTTTCATTAGAGACTGGTGCTCAATTGTTTGACTTGAACTTCTACACAGTTCCTTGGTCACTGCAAGAGCAAATAAATGCCACCACCCACTTCACAATTTCCTCTTTGTTGTTGACAGACCAGTTTATACAGCAATGGCCCCAGTCTAAACAAGGTGAGATGGGAATGGTCCAATAACTAAAAAAAAAGAAAGGTTGCTTAATTTCCAAGGACACAGAATACACAGAAAAAAATAATCTGTTCTCACATCCATCAGCAATGGAAGGCGTGTAACCCTCTGCATCGGAAGAATGAGGAAAGAGATCATAGGTAAATTCCTGCAGTCTTCATGGGACTCAATCCGTGACAGCACTTCCTTGAAGGTTGGATTTGTAGCTCTGAAGAAAAAAAAAAGAAACCACGTTTTTTTAAAAGATTGCTTTAATTTAGAAATCTGAATTTCTCTTTTCAAATAGCATTGATGTCAGTAAATCAGAGGAAGGGCAGTCTGAGGGAATCTCATCCTTTTAGTGTTCAACAGTTATATTTAGAAATATTATACAAATATAACTGATATTTAGAGACATCAGTACAGTGCACGCATGCACACAAACTATGCAATGAACAATACAAAGGGAAAAGTATAAAAGCATTGCTATAAAGAAACTAGTAAAACTATGCTGGTCCATGAAGACAATTTAGCACGACTGCAAATAGGACTGGACTCTACAGCCAAGTATATTTTCACCCTCAATTACATCAATGGAATTAAACATGTGCTTTAAAATAAGCATGTTCTTAATGGATATGCTGAATTGGAGTTTAGATATTATGCTTCAAGAAATCCTGATTGCTACCGTTAAGGGGATGATTTAAAAACATGCATTTTAAGCATCATTTCTTACAATAGTTTCTGGAGTGTTCGCTGTTGATAGACTTCATTAGTACAATATTTCACATATGGGTCAAATGTTGATGCAGTATGCTTTTCAACAATATCACTAATATCCTCTATGAAGATGTTGTTCTGATGCCTTGCTTCAAGTTCTTTAAAGAACCTGCAAAGGAAGAGAAGTAATTACCAATTTCACTAAACATAATTCATAATGGTTTGTCTCTTGTAGCATTTCAAACTGCACTTGACAGGATATCGGATCATTTCACAAAACTTTTAACCACATAAACAAACAACGGGCAACATAGGGACAATCTGAGAAATTTGGGGACTCTGTAGGGGAGGAAAAGATTAACTGATGTGAGACCCTCATCCCATCGGCTCAACTGTCCATGTATTTCTTACACAATATATGTAAAGGAAATGTGGCGTAACCTGTCAGACTTCAGCAGAAGCAATGCTGACCAAGTTATTTTTTCACAAACAGTCAAAACAGAAAGAGTACTACTAATAGGATGCAATGGTACTTTTCAGCATATGGCTGAAAAGGAAGTGAAACTACTTGAAACACAACATATACGATTCTACGAGTACTGAATCTTTTTTCCTTGTAGTAATGGACGTGCAATAGCATAACTGCAACAATAACTGGAAAACTTCACACCAACTTAAACGTCAACTACAAAACTAAAATGAAAATTAAATTAAATTGCCGGTTGATGTGCTGAATGATCTGGTAAACAAGCAGAGTTCCTACCCTGCTCCAAATAGAGCACACATTACCTGCTCTATACCATTCAGCATACCATTAAAGCCAAACCCAGAAAGGAGATACTGAAGTCTAAAACTTAGGTTGACCTAAGCTACGTCGCTCAGGGGTATGAAAAATTCACACCAGAGACACAGTTAAACCAACCCAAGCTCTGGTATAGATACTGCAGGGTTGACAGAAGAATTCTTCCATCAACCTAGCCACCACCTCTTGAGGGAGGGGATTTACTAGAGTGATGGTAAAACCTCATCTGTCACTGTAGCAAGCGTCTACACTACAGTACTGTAGTTACTGACAAAGCTGCTGTGACAAATGAAGGGGGGTGGAGGTAGCTCCCTTTTATAGACTCTCAGCCATCCAGTAGCTATAAAATCCCTCTTAGTAGCTGTTCTCTAATTGCTCTACCTGTAAAGAGTTAAAAAGTCTCACTGCTATGCACAGGGCAGCAGCTATGCTGTAAGACGCTTGGTCCAGGTATAAAAAATCATCAGTATCATACTTAGAAACTACTCATTTAAAACCCCAGATATGTAAGTAGATCGGAAAATGTCTAGGAAGACCAAATTGGGTTAATCCCTTTTATTTCGTTATGGCTTGTGGATTCCCCTGTGCTAACCCCAGGTGCTTTTGTTTTGCTTGTAACCTTTAAGCTGGACCTCAACAAAACTATTCCTGGTGTTTAATTCTTTTAGTGGCTCTTTTAAAATCTAGCAATAGCCTGAGTTCCCAGATATATATATATATATATATATAAAATATTTTTTTAAATAAAATTTACCTTTTTTTTTTTTAAGAACAGAACTGGATTTGTGTGTCTTAAGAGGTTTGTGCACATGTTGTTTAATTAGCTGGTGCCAACAGCTGATTTTCTTTCCCTCTCCCCTTTCTCAGCTCTTCCCCAAAGGGTGTGTGTGTGAAAGGGCTTGAGGGTACCCCACAGGAAGGAATTCCCAAGTGCACCTTCCTGGGTTCGCAAAGGGGTTCTGCACTTCGGTGGTGGCAGCATCTACCAATCCAAGGTCAGAGAAAAGCTGTAACCATGGGAGTTTAATACAAGCCTGGAGTGGCACATATTAATTTTTAGAATCCTTGTGGGCCCCCACCTTATGCACTCGAAGTGCCACAGTGGGGAATTAGCCTCGACAGCTCCTGAAGGATATGGTTATACAAATATATTCAGTGTTGAATCCCTTGCAGTTTTTCCTCTATTGATAGAGCAGTCTTTCCTGGCTGTAATGACCCGTCTCCAATTCGAAGAGGCATAATCTCACTGGAAAGCCTCTAACCCCTGCCCCTCTAATTTCAAAGGATGAGATAATGCACATTGTCACTGATTTATATTATATTAAGTACTGACCATGTGATTTGGAGAAGAGTAGTGGCTCACAAAGAACACCAGTCTGCAGTTCTATCTCGTACTATATATGGTGACTTATTCAACTGGTGGTTTGCCAAAAGAGTCTCTGGAGGCCTTCAGAATTCTGTTAATCAAGCAGGGCAAGTTTTCAAGTTGTGTCATCTACTATGTTATGAACTACAACATTCAGATTTAAAGTACAGACCAACCTAGGTGCTGTCATGATCCACGGATATCGAACCCAGGTCCGCAGGGTTTACAGGAGTGGCTAAGCTCCAACCCTGCGCCTGCCAGCTTGCTGACAACTGCTTATCTGGGACCCATGAAACCCAGCCCCAGTTCCAGGCTCCACCCCTGAGGTCCTACTGGTGGAGTCCCAGAGCAGCCAGCTGGTCCAGCAGGAACAGGAAGCTGTCTAAACAACTGGGCTCCACCCTGCTCCTGCTCCACACATTGACTTCCTGGCATCTTGAGCTGGGTCGACTCTTGGCATCTGACTCGTGGTTCTGATCTCAAGGTTTGTCTCCTGCTTCTGATCTCCCAGTATCCTGACCCAGCTGACTCTTCACTCCTATCTTGTGACTGTGACTCTACAACCAGACTGTGATAGCTGCAGGCAGTGACTAGAAACCATTTCCACCATTTTTTTAGTTGGCAGAAACTCTTAGCATATTGCTGATTAATTTTATACAGGAAATGATGAACTATGGCATTTCTTCCCATTTCATATTTTGGCATGCTGAAAAGATCATAGAATCATAGAAGATCAGGATTGGAAGAGACCTCAGGAGATCATCTAGTCCAACCCCCTGCTCAAAGCTGGAGCAAACCCAACTAAATCATCCCAGCCAGGGCTTTGTCAAACTGGGCCTTAAAAACCTCCAAGGATGGAGATTCCACCACCTCCCTAGGTAACCCATTCCAGTGCTTCACCACCCTCCTAGGGAAATAGTGTTTCTTAATATCCAACCTAGACCTCCCCCACTGCAACTTGAGACCATTGCTCCTTGTTCTGTCATCTGCCACCGCTGAGAACAGCCGAGCTCCATCCCCTTTGGAACCCCCCTTCAGGTAGTTGAAGGCTGCTAGATGTTTGACTATATGAACTAGAACATTATCCTTATGTTTTAAAAATTAAATCATATTTTTTTGCATCAGGTGCTCAGTCCATAATCCTTTCAGGGAACAGTAAAAATCTAGGTAGGAATGTTTTAGAAGAGAAGGGAAATAACTTATTTAAAAACAAAAAACCAACCCACAGCCTACCTAGAGCAGCAGGCTATTCTTATAAAGAGTGCTATGAATCAAGATTTGGATCAACAGGTTCCCTTTGTGCATCCAGCTTACTATAACTTATCAGTAAACCAGCTACTTCAATAAATCCTTTTACTTTATAGGTTAGAGGAGATTTGGAGATTAAAAATTAGTTCTGATCAATCATAAGAGCTGCTCAACACAAATTGTGTCTGGCCTTTTAATACCAGAAGACTTAAAGTGTTGCTGTTTCCTTTAAATCTAAGAAATTTTTCTGATTATTTTAAATGGGTTCAAAGTTTAAAGTCAGAACAGACCTTGAAAGAGGGTCTAATTCTTTCGCCATATCTTTGGTAGTTAAAATAAATATCCGATCTGTAATTCTCTAATGTAAGTCAGGCTGCCTCTTTTTTAAGGGCTATATAAACTAATTTAGAAAATGCATCTTTACTGATTTCTTAGATCAAGGAACAATAGACTAAGCTTTAGTGAATCCTACCTCCCCATTGAGAAGGGAAGAATCTCTCCAAATGCTTGTTGCTTTAATTTGGCAGCTCTTGTTAAGAGTCTTTCTATGTTTTAAGCTGATCACTAACCTTCAGTTAAGCATTACACAGGAACAGCGCCTTGATATTTGTGCTGGCAGTTTGCTCATGCTATGTTTTGCTGCTAATATGAACAGTTTTAACCCTTGATTTACCATCACAAATGCCTTAAAAGCCATACAGTTAATTGATATAATTCATAGGAGCTAGCTACTGTAGGGGCCAAATCATGCCCTATTTATACAAACAAAATTTTCACAGACTTCAGTGGGAGTTTTGTACAAAGCAAACAGGAATTAGCTCAAGGTAAAAGCTCTGAGCTCCCTAGAAGGAATCAACACCTTAAATCAACCCTTTCATTTTGGCAAACATTTCCTCTCAAATTCACCACAAAAGCGTTACTGAACAAGATTGACAAATTTGAAGACACTTGGCAGTTGGGTATGCATTTACGTGGACACTTGAGCCCTTTAACCAGGATAATTTAGGACTGGATCTGTCTCCCATTAGAACACACTAAAGTAAATCGCATTGCTTCACAAGTGGTCAGTTTGTACTTCTATTTCTCCATGTGCTATTGATTAAAGGAGTCTCTAAGTAGGGGGGTAGACAATCAGTAATTAATTTCCTTATCCTATGTGCACTACTTAGTATGAAAACTAAAACTGCAGCAACAGAATATGACTAGGAAGTCTCTAGGTATATCTGGGTTCTAGACTGCTTGTTCCATTTCCTTTGCTGTTGTAAGTTAGGGCTCCATTCTTAGAAACGTTGAGCATTGTTGCCAGGTGTTAGGCCTTCAATTCCCAACCAAAATCACTGGCAAGTGGGGGTTCTCTGCACTTCACATGAGTGCTCTTCACCTTGTAGGATCGAGCACTTTAAAGATCCTTTTCTATCCTCATGTTACTTAATGTCCTCTAGTTCTTAAATTCATAAAAAGCCATGAGAAACAGGCTTATTCTGCATGGATTCAGGGAGATGTGTGGATCTTCTGCTGTCTCAGCCTTTTCTTCACTGGTTGTCTAGCTAAGTACAAACATTATTTGCCCTCCTCTGCTCCCTGCCCCCAAAGAAAAATTTCAAACTGCCCATTAAAATTATTTCCCTTATGTCTTTCTCCACCCCAGGTTCTTATTATTTAAATTACAGCATATTTATTGTTTCACACCGGGGACTTCCATGTGCATCATGTTCTAACATGCTAATTTCTTCTACAATGTAATAGTTTGGTGGGCTTTTTAAAAATCCTTCCACCAATTTCTGCGATCAATGGGTCAGATCCTCAGCTGGTGTAAGTGAGCATACTTTATTGACTTTGATGGAGCCATACTGATTCATACTAGCTGAGATCTGGCCTTAAAAAAAAATAAAAAATCACAAGTCAATCTTATCACTAGGAAGGTTTTAAATCAGGGCTGTCAAGCTGCCTCTTGATGTTTCAACCTCTGTTCCAGAGGACATGCGTCCATGCTGATGACAGGTTCTGCTCAATAACAATCCAAAGCAGTGCAGACTGACTCATTTTCATGATCTGAGTCAGATGCCACCAGCACAAGGTTGGTTTTCTTTTTTGGTGGTTCGGGTTCTGTAGTTTCCGCAGCAGTGTTGCTCTTTTAAGACTTCTGAAAGCATGCTCCACACCTCGTCCCTCTCAGATTTTGGAAGGCACTTCAGATTCTTAAATCGTGGGTCGAATGCTGTAGCTATCTTTAGAAATTTCCCATTGGTACCTTCTTTTCATTTTGTCAAATTTGCAGTGAAAGTGTTCTTAAAACGAACAACATGTGCTGGATCATCATCCAAGACTGCTATAAAATGAACTATATGGCAGAATGTGGGTAAAACAGAGCAGGAGACATACAATTCTCCCCCAAGGAGTTCAGTAACAAATTTAATTAACGCATTATTTTTTTAACGAACATCATCAGTATGGAAGCATGTCCTCTAGAACAATGTCCGAAGCACAAAGAGATATATGAGTCTTTAGCGCATCTGGCATGTAAATATCTTGCGACGCCGGCTACTACAACAGTGCCATGTGAACTCCTGTTCTCACTTTCAGGTGACGTTGTAAACAAGAAGCAGGCAGCATTATCTTCTGCAAATGAAAATAAACTTGTTTGTCTGAGCGATTGGCTGAACAAGAAGTAGGACTGATTGGACTTGTAGGCGCTAAAGTTTTACATTGTTTTGTTTTTGAGTGCAGCGATGTAACAAAAAATACATTTGTAAATTGCACTTTCATGACAAACTACAGTACTTGTATGAGGTGAATTGAAAATTACTATTTCTTTTATCATTTTTACAGTGCAAATATTTGTAATAAATATAAAGTGAGCTCTGTACACTTTGTATTCTGTGTAACTGAAAGATATATTTGAAAATGTAGAAAAACATTCAAAAAGATGTAATACATTTCTATTGGTATTCTATTGTTTAACCATGCGATTATTCACGATTAATTTTTTTGAGTTAATCGCGTGAGTTAACTGCGATTAATCGACAGCCCTATTTTAAATATTTATTTTTAAGCTAGAGAATACAGATATTAGAGGCTTGATGTCAGTTTCTCATCTCATTTATGCTGGTGTAACTGCAGCATAAGTATTGCAGTCAATAGGGTTACTCCAGATTTGCACAAGCATAACTGAGATCATTATCTGCCCCTTTGTCTTCTCAAGAGGCACTTAACATATTCCAACTATTATCTAAGCATGGTGCAATGAAAGCTAGAGTTATATCATGCATTATTATTATTGTTGTTATTATTTACTGCCATACCTATTCAGCACTTCACATGTTTCAAAAGACTTTACAATTAAATTCTCTAAATTCCTGTAAAGTATTAGTCCCACTTTACAGATCTGGAAAATGAGACAAGTGATTTGCCAATGGGAACATAGCAAATCTTTTGCAGAGACAGGATAAGAATGTGTGTCTTCATAATTCTTGGTCTCGTACTCACTCCACTAGTCCATTCTGCCTCATGCAATCAAAGCATTTACTCTTTGCTCACAAAAAGTCTCTCATTCTAAATGCAAAGTGTTAAATAAATAATATATATAGCACTGAAATGCTTTAGAAGCTACTCTGTTGCTGCTATAAGGACACTAAGTTCCTTTTCTCCAGCTCAATGGTAATATAATAAGAAGGAATGCAATCAGAAACCCAACAACAACAGTAACTTGGCCATTAATAGTGTACAGTGAAGTTGCTTTAACTAACACAAAAGGTTTGCCAAAGTGCAGGATTAAAAAAAGAAAAACAAGACTTTAAAGGAAGTAACTGTTTTGCATTAGTTAGATAACCAAAATATAAATAAAGTGATTGTATAAACCATATTTTGCTTTGCCTGATGTCAATATAGGGACTCAACATTTTATTTGACACTGGAGTCCTCAAAGAGCATTTTAGCAAGTTCATCCAGATTAGTTAATGATCTAAACTTAAAAAATATTGAGGAAAAATGATTTTGAAGAACAAAGCAGTAGACGACTGACCAGTGCAGACTGTTAAAACTGAAAGCTATCTAAGTATACAGCTAAGAGCAGTGCACATAAAATGGATGTGTATGAAGCCTACTGAAACACAGCTGTAAATTCCACTGCGTGTGGAAGAGCAATGGGTTTAAAAAGCCAACATCACAATCTGAAAGGACCCACAAAATCTTGCTTCCTAACATCCCTGATTCCTATTTCCAATGTGCCACTGCTGAAGACCAAAGTTGTTTGAATGCCTATGACGAGTGCTTTATTATAGCTTGGTTACTTTAATTCTTTCTTCTTGAATAACTTCTGTGGACTGAAAGCCTGATCCTGCAAGGTGCTGACCAGTCCCAGCTCAAGTCAGCAGGTGTTTGATACTGCTCAGCTCCTTGGATTTTCAGGCCCCAGACCAGAAAATACACAGCATCCAAAACTGTCCAACAGCCACAGGAATCAAACACATAGGTCACCTAAGTTGTGCTAGCGGTTAGTGTGATAATTACTTTAAAAGTCACTGAGGAATTTATTTTACATTTCGGAATACTTTGACATACAGCCTTGGAGACAGCCAGTCTCTAGCCCATTCCAACCATGAAACAGAAGTTTCTGGTGATGACTGTGCCCCCAGAAATCCATACATGGATCTCATCCCTCCAATGGCATCACCTCCCCTCCCATTCCCTGTTTGCTCAGGATGTGCAGGGCAGGGGAAGGTACTGGGCATGCTGGGGCAAGCAGTGGGCAAGTATGCATTAGAAGAGAGTAGGCCAAAAGGGAATACATAGTCCCCCCACAAATAGGCCAAACAGATTTCTGTGAAGAAAGGCTACATTACTTTTTGTGCAGGGCCAATCCATGCTGCACAACATCCCTCTTAAAGGGGTGTGTGAGGGGGGAATCCTAGGGTCAAGTACAGCCAAAGGAAACCCTGATGGCTCCTTCGAAGCTCCAGTGCCTGTGCTTCTGAACTTCCACCAGAGAGATAGAGTCACCATGTATATGGAGATCAGTGTGGTCTGGTGACCAGATCCATGGCCTGTTCCATGGCACAGGGAACCCTGTCCCTCACTGAATGTTTGGGGGAAACTGGAGGAAGAGGGGGAGGAATAGGAAGGGAAAGGTGGGGCTACTTCTGTATCTAAGCACTCAGCTTGTATCCATTTTATCGTCAGACTTTGTAAAGTCATTTACACTGATGAGAACAACGTGTTTCTGAAAATGCCTAACAAGTTGACCAACCAAACCTGGGACTTCATTATTTCCCTAATGAATAAGTAAGCGCATCTCTCTGAGAAATGTTCAGTTAGACAAAGTAGTGACTGTTAACTGTAATTTTGCAGGCAATCTACGTTTAGAGCAGAGGTTCTCAACCTTTTTCTTCCTGAGGTCCCCCCAACATGCTATAAAAACTCCACTGCCCACCTGTGCCACAATAACTGGTTTTCTGCATATAAAAGCCAGGGCCAGCATTAGGGGGTAGCAAGCAGGGCAACTGCCTGGGCCCCATGCCACCCCCATGAAGCTACATTGTTCAGGCTTCAGCTTCAGCCCCGGGTGGAAGGGCTCAGGGACCTGGGCTTCAGCCCCATGCGGTGGGGCCCTGGGCCTCAGTCAGTCTAATGCTGGCCCTGCTTGGAAGCCCCCCTGAAACCTGCTCGAGGCCCCCTAGGGCGTCCCAGACCCCTGGTTGAGAACCACTGGTTTAAAGAACTCTGCTACTCCACCAAGAACAGAAAAGCTCTGAATCAATGTAGAGTTATTGCTTCAAACCCTCACACTAGATTCCAGCATCTTTAAAAACTACATCCAGAGAAGTACAGATAACATTTATTTCTGAAAGATTTATTTTCCTCATGCTGTAACCAAAAGGTCAGAGTAAGAAAACTGCACATTTTAGAGTGTTTTGTAGATTTTTATAACTTCATTTTAGTATGCATACAAGAAATGGGGTAGAGCACAGCACACGTCTATTTTACATGACTTCATCTGATTTATTATTTAGCTTGGGCACATTTTAATACTACTACTTCTTTCCCCTCCTTGCTACATTATGGTTGCCAACCTTCCAGACTGTCCTGGAGTCTCCAGGAATTAAAGATTAATCTTTATTAAAGGTGTCATGTGATGAAACCTCCAGGAATACGTCCATCCAAAACTGGCAACCCTATGCTACCTAAATGCAGTTGTCAGAGGCTGCACCCACAAGTGACAAATTAGTTTTGTCTTCATGGTCTGTTGCTAACATTGTCTTAAACTTCTGAGTTTAAAGGCACACTTCCCTGCTACACACTTTGCTGTAACAATTCGTTAAATTTGGCATTTAACCTGTACCTTAAAAACAGCTCACTCACTGGATTGACCTTGTGCCTATTTACCTATATTTACCACAGTATTTACAATGATAGAAAATAGAAGCACAAAAGCTGGAAAGAAAAAAAACAAAGAAAATATAAGCAGAAAGGCCATTGTTATCCCAGAGGAATGAACAGGATAAACTACAGACTATTTCAGGATTCCCGGACATGAGAGGTCACTAACCATCTATTTCAACTTGCTGCTTTGCCAAACCACTTATATTCATCAGCAGGTGACTCTCCCAGGATGGACCACAAAAAAAAAATAAAAAAAAAAAATCAATGATTTAAAAAAAAAAAATCTGATTTTTTAAAAATTTAATTTAAATAAGTTTATTTTAAAAAAAAACTAAACCTATTTAAAACTAAATTTGAAAGTGACAACCTACATTAAGGCCTAAACTTTTTATAATTTATTAAAATCACAAATAAAAATAATAATATTCAAGCAACACACATCTGCTGCCAAGTTTTAAATAGTCAAACTACTGAACTGTTGGAAGTCACTGGAGAAAACACATGGAACCAGAGTTGGTTGACCAGCTTTTGACAGCAGTAGCGTTTTCTGAAGGTGCAAAGAGATTATTTTCTTCATTTCAATTTATTCAATTAGTTCAGTTCAATGACTAGTTCATTCAGAATTAAAAAAAACAGAAAAGCCTGTTTTCCTTTGCTAGTTTATGAATAAAAACTACTACCAATATCTACTAGTTCTAAAATCTTGAAGGACACTGTGACCAGAAACAGTCAGTTGAATTCACTACAGATAATACTTCCTTTCTTTCATAAATTAGTTTTAAATGCAAAACGTGTTTTGGTAAATTTTTCTTATGTATCCAGCACACTTAAAATAGTTTTAATTTAAAATAAAATAAAATGCTATTTTGTGCATTTTAACTGAATTTCCATCCAAATAGGGCTTGGCACAAATAGCAAGTAAAACTTCGTCATCGTCATCAGGAAAAACAGTAAGCTACATATCTGGTTGTATAAATGTGTATCAACACAGTGTATCTTCCTGGTTAGCAAAGAGCAGCACCAAATTTAGGGTAAAGCCATATTTAGTTGCAAATCAAATGTTATAATTGTTACCAACCAATTTTTTTTTTTTAAAAAGGGAAAAATAACTAAAAAAGTACAAAGGCAAAACATGATTAGGACTGATTATTTAAATCAATCCACCCTGGACTCTCCTGATCTTAATTATAGCCTCAGTAAGTCGAAACCACAGTCTAACCACCTCAACTGAAATAGTCCTGCTTCATGAAATCACATTTGCAATGTATTTGTTTAAAAAAAAAATCCATAACATTCCCACCCTTTACACAGTGACTTTTGGTAGACAGAATCTTTAAAATACATAAAAATTATCCCCACTGGGTTCAAATGGATTCCTGTTCATTGAATGCCTGGTATCAGAGCAGTGAAAAAAACATTTAAAGTATGCACAGCTTTGAGGCTACAGGGATTTTGCCAGCCAGCCTCTGAGAGCCTTTCCTGGAATGTCAACATCCCAAATTCTTT
>NW_020664439.1:25870676-25940164 GCF_002925995.2 Terrapene triunguis | reverse complement strand
GCACTACCAACTCATTGAAAAAAAATATTATCTGCCTTTGAAGCTGGAAAAAAGCATAAGATTATTTTTTAGAAAGCACTACATAACTTCACATGTTAATGTGGACGTGACATTCACATTGTATTTGGGATTCATCAAGGCTTGTGCCAGAAAAACACAAGTGGTACTTATGATGTTTAAGATCTTAATGCATTTCGTCATTGTAGAAGAACTGCTATTTCCTCAATGCAACAAAAATATGATAACAGCTGCCTAAAATAGCTCAATCTTGTGTAACATGTAAGATTAAGCATTCTCATCCAGTGCAGCCATAGGTATTTATTATAAAAAAAAACTTGAAAGAAGCCCCCACCCTAAGTTATGCTTCACATTTTATAGCTCTGTAACAAAGCAAAGCACACTGTATTACTGCACTTAGAATACTGATTAGAACAAAGTCTGCCCATCATTCTAATGCTAGATACTCAGTTTCATACCATCACAGATGCTACGGCACCTACTATTTAAATCTCAGCATCTTCATGCAAGCAAACCATTCCCTATTCTGTGTACAAAACACACATGATTTTTTCCCTTTTGGTATTAAAATGTAGTGGACCCATATTTCAGATATCAGATAGCAAAACACATTTTTCTGATCAAATCATTAAGAAACCATTTCCTTTTCCACCCCTGCTAAAAATTATAGGAAACATACAATAGCTGGCTTTTCCTAGATGAAAAAGGGAGAAAAATACACTATAGAAGTACCAAAACCATGCATAAGGTTACTTAGGCAGTTATGCATAGTACCAAACTTTTTCCGTCTATCTGGAATGGTCTATTATTGCTTGCAATGCTTATATTTAATTTCCTTTAGGTTTTATGTAATTCAGCCTATATCAGGCTTCTCAGTCACTCCAAATATCAGCTTATCACAAAAATCATACTTGAGTTCTAGCTTGAAAAGTGCAGAATGCCAATTACAACCTTAAATTATTTTAGATTATGAATATTTTTTAAAAGTTGTAATTACCTATCTGCTTTTCCAAAGCAGACCACAATCTAGATTTCACTGTATAGCTGCCCTGATACTGACATATCACCATCAGAGTAGCTAAAAAAATCCAGTGGAGTGGGAACACGGTAAAGCCCAGCTCTTTCTTGGATATAAAGCAGTATAAAATAAAAGAATCCAAAAATAACTGCAGGCCCCAAATAGCACCAATGAAGACAGCACCGGAAAAACACTCTAGAACAGGGGTCGGCAACCTTTCAGAAGTGCTGTGCGGAGTCTTCATTTATTCACTTTAATTTAAGGTTTCGCGTGCCAGGAATACATTTTAATGGTTTTAAAAGATCTCTTTCTATAAGTCGATAATATATAATTAAACTATTGTTGTATGTAAAATAAATAAGGTTTTTAAAATGTTTAAGAAGCTTCATTTAAAATTAAATTAAAATGCAGAGCCCCCCGGACCAGTGGCCAGGACCCAGGCAGTGTGAGTGCCACAGAAAATCAGCTCGCGTGCCGCCTTTGGCACGCGTGCCACAGGTTGCCTACCCCTGCTCTAGAAACTAAAACTTTTAATCAAAAGTTCACATTCTCTTTAATGCCTACAACATACCCCAATATTCTCTTTACAACATCATTTAACAATTTTTAAAACTAATAAAAGTATCAAGAAAAATACAATAGAAATCGGGGAGAAATAGGGCTGGAATTTTAACATTTACAATTCTGTAAAAACATTCACGTTCAAAAAGTATTTACAATTATTGTGTTATGCCAGAATCACAGCTCTTAGCAGGACAGTGGGCAGAAAAGGCTGACTTAAAAGAGAAGTGCATCTACCTTTGTTTGGAAAGGGCCTAGCACATTACAGGAACTACCACAATCAAAATAGTGGATAGTAATACACCTTTTTTTTTTTTAAACCCTGCCAGCTCCAAGGACTACAAAGCTGATAGGCAATTCCAACCATGCAACTATGAAGAGAAATAAATAGAAGAAAATTTATGCACAATCCACCTTTTCATTCTGTAGTCAAACAAATTAACGAAAGTCTGTCAGCTTAATTTTCACCAGTACTGTCTTAACAGTTAAGTCCATGGTCTTTAATTATTTATAGTGTGCTGGCAAAAATCCAAAACAATCAAAACATCCATGGCAACCCTGTTAATATATACTGTTCCAGTGACATTCTTAAGATAGTGATGAAGTGTTCATAGCATCCAGTTCAATGCAGTGTATTCTAGAGAGACAAACCATGATTCATTTAATAGCCACTGATCCCCATAGACCATTTTGTGCCATTGGAAATGTAAATTTTCAGGGTAAGTTATATAGACATCACACAACAGGCATCTTCATTTCAAAGACTTTCCCATACTCAACAATGTTAAGCTTTTTTATTTTTAGGTATAGCTATAGCATGTTTCTAGGTGTCTGAAAAATCATCTGAATACTCATATATGGCAGAAAGAAATGCTGCTTAGATGTGACAAACACAAAGTAGTGCTGTATTTTGTGAAACATACCGACAATACGCAGATGCAACGAGGCTATGTTCACATTATACCACGCCACGAGAGTTACAGAAATGAACATACCAAAAGGACAAATATAGAGGGAAGGAGAGGAACAATCACAGGATGTGTTTTCCTCTCTCTGACACCAAAATACGATGGATATCTTCTGTAACTCCTGTGATTTTCACATCAAAGCTCAGCATTGAGAAATTCTGACTCCCTTGCCATGTGCATGAGAAGTAACCAAACGTGTTGCTATTTACAAAAAGGGTTATGACAGCAAAAAAATCTGATCCATGCACAAGCATAAACTAACCATCTGCTTAGTCCCTGGGAGACCAACCAGACCACTCCTCAGCACAACCTATCAATACTGATGATTAACAAAGAGCCCAGTGATGCCGGCCACAGAAAAAATATCAGGAATTTGTCACTTAAATCTCCTCCCCGCTCCTCTAATCCACTTTTCGAATCTAAAAGTGGCTTTTTACAGCCTGAATAACCATGTATATGTTTCACTATGATCCTGAGCAATCAAGGACAATGCAACATTCTGAAGTGGTCTCTTCTCCCCCAGCTTGTGTGCTACTACTATAACAGGTCCATCTTCCCGGATAAGGGAAAGGCAAGTTCGAAGTGCAAGAGCGCAAATCATGTCATTATGGTGTTTTACAGAGTCCATGTAGGGGTTGCACAGAAGGCAGGGCAGCAGTACTAACATAGCATTTGAAAGAAAGATCGGGGGAAGGACAAAGTGCCCGGATCCAGCCAGCTCTCAGACAGATTTTAGAAGAAGACATTAAGTAGCATCAGACTCGCCTCAAGGTCCTCTTTATTTATTGTCCTACCTACATGATTGCGGAAAAGGTTTCTCAGGGCCGACAGTTGTTGCGCACTTTCAGTGGCAGGTACACAGTCGCATTTTTGAATAAGACATTGTCTGCGCACGAGATTGCATTCCCCATAAAGTTAGGAGAATAAGCTATAGTGATTTCAGTACCAAGGTGCCTTACTTATATGACATAACTGATACGACATGAGCCTCCCACACTAGGGGCTCTAGTAGGATAACCGTTTCTGTAAAATATCACACACTTAATCATATTTAAAAAAAAACAAAAAAAACAACACTATGCACAGACCAGTATTGAAACTGACCCAGAACAATACAACATGCCATAGCCACCTGGGAAGGGTATTTTCAACTCAGTATGAATTCCTGAGCCAGCAGAAAAAATATGTCAATTGTGGAAGTTCACAGAATGCTGTATGAATGGAGCCAACAGTACACACACAGCTACCCTATTTTCCCAATAGCCTCATATCTATTCCTAGACTTACCTACAACCTGATAACTCTACAAGCTATGCACGCACGTGTGTGTGTGTAAGTAAAAACTTGCCTTTTTATGCAAAAAAAGGTCATTTGTACTTTTCCAAAATCAGACTGTGATCCCTCAGCAGAGATCAAGGCCACCTGTTCAACCATTTCTCCTGATTCGTTAATCAACAAATGCATCCTCTTCATTCTTGTAGCAAGGCCCTCGAATTTTTGATCAAGAGATTCAGCTATAAAAAAAGTCAAATTTCCCTACTAATTATTTCAAAATTTACCATAAAATATATGCAGAGAAATAAATTCCCCATTCTACATACTGCCCACAGCAAGAGTAAGTTTGAACAACTGCATCAGATTCAATACGTTGCTATAGGGTTGCCAAACCTCCCAGTTTTGCTGGGAGTCTCCCGGAATCGGGCTCTATCTCAGAGAGGCTACTGCAGTCAAACCGGGAGATTTTAGGCGCTAACAGTCCGGCGGGGCTGAGGCAGGCTCCCTGCCTGCCCTGGCCCCACTGCACTCCCGGAAGCGGCCAGCACATCTCTGCAGCCCCAAGAGAGGAAGGGGGGGACGGGGGTCTCTGCACACCGCCCCCGCAGCTCCCATTGGCCGCAGTTCCCGGCCAGCCGCTTCCGGGAGTGGTGCGGAGCCAAGGAAGACAGGGAGCCTGCCTTAGCCCCGCTGCACCTGCCAACTGGGAGCAGCCCGAGGTAAGCACCGCCTGGCCAGAGCCCGAATCCCTCACCCCCTCCCGCACCCCAACTCCCTACCCTAGCCCAGAGCCCCCCTCCTGCACCCAAACTCCCTGCCTGAGCCCAGTGAAAGGGAGTGAGGGTGGGGGGAGAGTGAGCGACGGAAGGAGGGGGATGGAGTGAGCAGGGCGGGACCTCTGAGAAAAGGCAGGGGCTACTGGCATTCTATTTTACATAGAAAAAGCTTTGATCCTATGGGCAATTTGAAAACACTATGATAGACAGAAGCCTCATCAGTTTGCATAGAATAAAATGTAACGTGGTAACCTACCACTCTGGTGCTGAAAAGTTCAGTACACACAGAGAATGCGGGAGCTAGAGAAAGCTATGTTACATGCGGTCCATTTTCAGTTGAATTTAAGCGGCAGCTGTTATATTTAATCCCTATTATTGCTACAGTTCAAACAACCAAATTAAAACATCCTTAATAATCATTCAGAACTGAACGGATACTATGCTACAGACAACTGTATTCATTTAATCTTTTTGTCATATAAGTATACTGTGCATACTCTAACAAAGATCCTTAATTTTCTTTCCTTACATCCACTGTGCATTAAGGGAGAATTATGGGTTTCTCATACAGCTTGGTATCTCTCTGTTTTACTTCCAATATAGCACACTGCCACTTGCAACTTATTGAGGGAGAAACAAAAAGACTGATAAAATCAATACTTCTTTTCTTTGGCCAGTTCTCGTGTTCCTTCTCTGACCACTAACACTTACTTTGTTGAAGATGGTATTGCAAAAGCAGGGGGGAAAAAATCTTATTTTTAAATGCAGCAGAATTTGTAACAAAATTTGCTGCTGAGATAGTTTTAAAACTGCATCTGTAACTATAAATTATTCCATTCTAACATTTTAGCATCCATGAACATCTCAGTTACCGTTATATTATTCAATTCGCATTAGACAGTTGGATGTAAAAGTTTCAAGGTCAAGCAAATCTGAGCTAGTCAAATCTAATGTGGAGGTACACCACAAACAGCGTTTTTTCCTGGTTACTGGGTTGCAAGTCCAACAGTGCGTTCAGTAATGTTGAATATTTGTTTTTATTCCTTATTTTAAGATGGTTGGGAATGAATCTGTTAAATTATTATTGCTCAGAAAAAGAGCAATGAACTACTGACTAATGGGGAGATTTTCAAAGATATTAACTGCAGTTAGGCAACTAATTCTCATTGAAAGTCAATGGAAATTAGACACCCAACTGCACTTGGTGCCTTTGAAAATCTCTCCCTAGATCAGCACATAAGGAAGCACAATGCATATTGCCCCACCCATCTCTAGCAGTGCACCTTTTAAGGAACGGAACGGGTACAGAGAAGGGCCACTAGGATGATCCGAGGAATGGAAAACCTGTCTTATGAAAGGAGACTCGAGGAGCTCGGTTTGTTTACCCTAACCAAAAGGAGGCTGAGGGGGGATATGATTGCTCTCTTTAAATATATCAGAGGGATAAATACCAGGGAGGGAGAGGAATTATTTCAGCTCAGTACTAATGTGGACACGAGAACAAATGGATATAAACTGGCCGTCGGGAAGTTTAGGCTTGAAATTAGATGACGGTTTCTAACCGTCAGAGGGGTGAAGTTCTGGAACAGCCTTCCGAGGGAAACAGTGGGGGCAAAAGACCTCTGTGGCTTTAAGATTAAGCTTGATAAGTTTATGGAGGGGATGGTTTGATGGGATAACGTGATTTTAGTCAATAGGTCAATAACGTGCCATCGCTGGTAATTAGTATCAATGGTCAATGTGGGTCTGGCTGGAGAATCTTGCCCGCATGCTCGGGGTTCTGCTGATCGCCATATTTGGGGTCGGGAAGGAATTTTCCTCCAGGGTAGATTGGCAGAGGCCCTAGAGGTTTTTCGCTTTCCTCCGCAGCATGGGGCAGGGGTCGCTTGCTGGAGGATTCTCTGCGACTTGAAGTCTTTAAATCATGATTTTGGGACTTCAACAGCTGAGTCAAGGGAGAGAATTATTCCAGGAGTGGGTGGGTCAGCTTTTGTGGCCTGCATCATGCGGGAGGTCAGACTAGATGATCATAATGGTCCCTTCTGACCTTAAAGTCTATGAGTCTAAGTCATTTTCCAACTTTGTCTTATGGGTGGGGGACTGAACTATACTTGCTCATCAAGTGCCATGGTGTTCCAAGTAAAAAGTCATCAGAAATAATTCCTAACACTACTCTGAGACATAACTTTTTTGCTGGAATATTTTCAGTTTTATGGCTTGAATGACTCAGATTTCTGAGATTACTGCTGGTGCTAAACTTATTTGTTGATACATAAGTACAAAGAAATAGGAGACTAATACAACCGATCTTTTTAGAGGGCTAACAAAAAAAGGTGTGAAAGTGTGTTTTCTCATTAAGGGAGCTGTTGCAAAAAAAAAAAAAAAAAGGCAGATTGGTAATTTACTGACATTATCAAAGATAAAAAGTTAGGTAATAAAGAATCAGGCAAGATAAGAACTATTAATTCACTTGGGAAAAACAGAAGACTACCTGAACTGAGTGTGAGCCCTTCTAAACATACTTGATCCTAGAGGCAAAAGAAAACTGGGACATATAGAAGTCCTAGGCAACAGATCTGACAGAAGAGTGTAGAATAAATCCGCAATATAAAAGGGAAGACTGCAAAGGGAGCTCCTATAGTGAAACTCTTCTCATAAATATGTGGCGCAATGAGGTACGTGCCAGCTGTGTTGTATTTCTATAGGGAAGACATACTGATGGAATACAATTCTCCAGAGTCATAAATCTTTCAGAAAGGAGCACAAATGGAGGGAATTCATTTGTCAGAATACTCTTAATAGAAGAATAACAGCACACAAAGAATACTGACAATCAAAGCAGGAGTGAAGAAGCTTCTATAGATGGGTTGCTAGGTAATCAGATAAATTTCACTAATGCTCTGTTTTAGGTTTATCACATAATTGAGGCCAATTTATCTGAATGGGGAAAGAGCCAGAGGTAAAATACACAGCGATATTAACAGGGGCTAGATTAATCTAAGAAAAGCTGCAAAGATTATTTTTGCAGTTAAAAAAAAAGGGGAGGGGGGCATTGAACAACCCTTACCTTGGCAAGCACTTCAGACATACTGTTAGGCCTCAGTGATCACATACTTCAAAACTCATAAATGCATTAGGATGGAGCAGTTAAGATTACATGTGCATTAACGTTGCTATTTCTTGACTTTGGGGCACTTAAAGGCTCTGGTGAAAACAGTTTTCTATGGAATATACATGTTACTTCTTTTACACTGTATTAGATTTGCTACTGATCCAGTTTAAGAGAGACAAGATGTATGGACTAACTACTGAACAAGCAGAATATAGAAACGTTATTACAGGAGAGATCAAATAAAGGGCTTTTATGGGAAACGCCTATCAAAACAGTAACAACAAATGTTTTCTCTAGCCACTTGTGTGTCTCCTAAACGTCTCTAAAGAGCACCAGTTGCCTCGAGTTTACATTAACCATCTATCATTGCCCTAAATGCCACATAGAAAATCATTCTTAGGAAGTGAAAGTGTATTTTGTGCTGAATGGTTGATATAGTTATTGATACTGCAAATGCTAAAATTCATGTGCTGGCATCTACAGAAATCCATGGACCATAGCTAGGAAATGGACACCGATACTCTGGAACTTGCTGCTCTAGAGCAGTAGTTTTCAAACTGGGGTACGCAAACTCATCAGGGGGTACGCAAGAAAAAAAATCTTGCAATGGCGGACAAGGCATTTTATTTAGTAGGCTTGGCAATTTAATCATAGCTATATTATGGCCCTATCTCAGATTGGGGTACGCAGTAGACTACATTATTTGGAAAGGAGTACGCAGCCTAAAAAAAGTTGAAAACCACTGCTCTAGAGTAAAGTCTCTGGGCTCCTTGGAATCTGGTGTCAGCCACAGAAGGTGCAAAATGCAGGATACAAGGGGACTCTGGGAAAGGCAAGGACTGCAAAGGGGAGATGCAGCTGACCCCTGCAATGCTGAGCCAAACTCTGCTGCAGATCTCTGCACAGTTTTACTCTGTGTTTGGCCCAAATCTCCTACTCGGGAGTAATAGGGTACGGTGAACAAATCAACACACGGCTTGGGTCCACTGGCAATAGACTACAAGTTGTAAAACAACTCATGAGTTGTAATAGTAACAGCCACGAATCAGCTGAGTAGGTGCTTCTCACACCTTGTTTCCAGATTACATGGGAGGGTTTTGTCCCTCCCATCCCTGTTTGTCTACCCTCTTTCTCAAAGCCCATTCACTCAGACCTAGTGCTGAGGAATTAGATTTTCCCTTACAGATTAACCCACTGTGTCCAATGTGAAAAACCCAAGTTCAAATCTTTAAACATAAATTGGTAACGCTAATACTTTGGTTTTTACCTATCAGCGTGCTTCCAACTTGATTTAGAAGGAACAGCTTGAGGGGTGAGAGAGTAGCTCATTCTCCATGTGCATTCAGTTCAACACTTGGCCTGTTTCTGCAGAAATAGCTAAAAAAGATGACAACTGGGATACAGACACCCGTCCACTATAAATTGGACTGAGACAACCAACTCATTTCAGGCCACTGTAGAGTTAGCAGATGGTAATGACTGTTAGTCACTGTTGTCTTAGATTGCACTCAAACTGGTGATCCAGAATTTGTGAAAAATTCTTTCATTACCATTCACCTGAGCCATCCAATGCCTAATAACGATTTTTAAAATGTTCTACTATACATTAATATATTACACAGAACCAGTGGGTGTTTTGGTCTCACTAAGAAAACTAAACTCCGAACAATTCAAAATTGAAGCACCACTTCTAAAGATAAAAAAGGATTAAATCCAGCGTGTCAGTATGTACCATCTCAACAGTATGAGAATAAGAGAACATAACAGGAATGAATATTCACCAGCAGGAAGAGTGTTATATGGCAAAAGCAAAAAGTGCACAATATCAAGATATGGGCAAGTAGAGATACATTAGTCCGATTTATAAAGCAGTACTATGGAAAAGCCACCTGTTCCCAACACAGGTATGTCTTACATGCAATATACATACACATACACACACACATATATAAACATAAGAATGGCCGTACTCTGAGTCAGACCAACGGTTAGTCTTTCGACAGAAGCCAGTTCCAGATGCTTCAGGAAACATAAGCTCCCAATGTGTGCTAGGTTCCTCACAAGCCACACACCTATGAAATCATTAGGCATTGCATAGTCTAAGCAACTTTGTGAATCAATGTGTTTTCTATTTCCTTGTCTTTCTTCCCTATTAACGCTAACCTTTTGATATTCTATATGTTTCTCAGCATTTGTTGGATTAATGGGAGAAAAGGGAACCCCACAGTAAAACTCCCAACAGTCTTGTAAATGTGTTGTTTAGGGATGTCGGATAAACTGTTTTCAAACATGCTTAAATAACTTCCTTTTGACTTTTCCTTTCCAAGACAGATTCTTGGGAAACTGACCCTTTTTGCTCAATGCATCGAGATTCAAGTTCTTTATTTGACTGGCAAAACTGATTTACTCTCAGGCTACACAAACTTTTACTTCAGAGTAAATCAGCCTATTACATCCCCATTAGCTTCTCTCTCAAGATAGTCCACCTCTCACTGAATTTTGATAAAATTCATGTGATTTTATACATACTGTATATGCTTTGTGAATAGACATATTTATGAGACTTTAGCTTTTTGAAGTAATCTTGCAAAATACTTTATAGCTAAACATATGACTGTACATATTGTACCCTACACAAGTTATTCAAATCAACCCTTCTTTTTTGAGGAGAGAAATGTCAGTAAGCTTCCAAATGCAGAGACAGACTTTGCTGTCTGTTTTCTACCTGTTACAAAGAGAGCTTTGTTCAATTAGGAATGGTCTTGTCATTTATTAGAAGCTTATCTTGACATTTCTGGGGAGCTTTTCCACTGAATATGCTCAACGTCAAGATAACAGATATAAACTCCATGCGATCTTCATTAAAGGTAGTATTTTTGCCAGTGCATTTGTTTTTCAGTAGCTACCTTCCTGTCTCAGAAGCCAACAAATTGCAGATATTATCCTAATATGCAATTTGAGATTTTTTTTTTTAAAGGAAGTTTGGTTAGAATACACCATGTAAAATAGGACAGCTGTATGAAATTACTACATTTTCATAACTGGAGAATGTTTTTACACCACCTTTGAAGCTTTTGAAAAGGAGGTCAAACAGTTTGGATGTACTAAGAGAAAGGTTTTAGTTGCAAAATTCTTTTTCATGGGCTTGTTTGCATAGATGAAGCTGCAGAAAGCCAGTATTTCAAAGCACCTTGCTCACTATGGTTTTACAGAATCCCATAATTTGGGAAATAAAATATGCTTTAAGTTCTAAGAAAGGAATAATTAATTCATTTTTCACTCCAAACTACAAAAAAAATTCTTGAGCCACTAACTAGATTTTCCAGACAAGTAGAAATAAAATAATTTTAGGCCAGTTTGTTATTTTCCATTGTCTCCCCCCCCAGTTACTTTGAAGACAATTATTTAAAAGAATTAGAAAGATTCCGCTAAAAACTTTAGTTTTCCATCTACCACTTTAAAATTCTCATTTAAAATGGTTTAAGTGAATTTAGTTATAAGAAAATCTGATGATTAACACTGGATCCCAGTGTACACTTGATCACTGATATGCCAGTATGCTGTGCCCTACAGGAATGGTCCATAGGGAAAGGAAAGTTTCTAGACTAACTAAATCGTTGCTATGTATTAAGCTAACAAAAACAGGGGCCAATTACTACCTATTGCAAGTGTGTTTTTGTAACATGAACACCCGTCCATTAAGAACTAGACAGAGATAACCAACGCATATTATTCTACCAAACAACCATCAGACAATATTGGTTTTCAGAATCGTCAACCTGGGGTCTTGCAGATCAGTTACCTAGAGATGAAAGATTCCATTATCAGCCATAAATGGTGGGCCATTTTTTCATTTGCAAGGCCTTTACTAATAAAACTACTAATTCACTAGAATCCAGTATTATTTAACGAGGATAAAACAATCAGTCACAAATGTGAGCGCACTCTAAGCCGTTAGACTAAAAGACTTACCTAGACAGGCTCTGAGTTCTAATTCAGACCAAAACATTCAATCTTTGTGGGCCAGATTTTGACATCCTTAGTCAAGATGCTCCTTACTCCTGTTGGCTCCATTGGGACTACTTGTGAAGTAAGGATATCAGAATCTAACCCTACCCAGCTTGGGACAAGAAACTTTTAAATGTACTTGTGCCATTTACCACAAATTGAGTAAAACTAAGACATCACTAGAAAAGAGATGCTATATCTGTGTTGTGCTTTATGGGGAAATTAATCCAAATATTGAAGTGTACAGACACATTCCAATCAAATAGTTATTAAGCTTATGGCAGCAGCATGCTTTCTCAAATCATTTTGTCCACTCACATCTTATATTTAAGCCAAAATCCAGATTGTGCTTGATGTATACATTAGCCACTTCCAGTTTCAAACTTTGAGAAATAAAATCATACTACAGCACAACCTTGGGGGATATGAAACTATACTACCACACATAAAATTCACTGGGATACTTGAAATAAATGGGAAGCAGGAGGTGAGGTCAATGGGGCTAGGAGCCTGCAGAAGTTATAAGATCCACTAGGGTGAGTGGGGAGAGTCTCTCCCCCATATGACCTACAAACTCTGCAGCCTTAAATGCTGAAGAAATTCAAGCCATAGCAATTTCTACATACAAAATGAAGGACAGAAGAAGAGGGGAAAGGTAGCAAATGCAAACGTGGGAGGATGGTCTATGGTTGAGTGCTAGCCTGAGATTCAGGAAACCTGGGTTCAGTTCCCAGCTCTGCCATAGCCTTCCTGTATGACCTTGGGCAAGGCACGTAGTGCCTCTGTGTCTCAGTTTCCCATCTGTAAAATAGGAGTACTAATCCCTCTCTCAGATGGGTGTTGTGAGGATCAATACATTATAGACTGCAAGGTGAGAGGGGTCTTTTTGTGTGAATCCTTCATCCAGTTTGCTGACTTTCACATTAGAAACCAGGGAGAGAAAAGAGAAAAATCAGCAAAAGCTTTAATTTCTTTTACTTATTTGGGACATAGCAATTCAGGCCTGTCAGCCAGTGTAGTACCCACTCACCAGACTGTGGACAATGCACAAACTATAGTAATACAACCCCACAGAAATTAATTGGATTGAGAATTACATATGTACCTACAAGTGTAGCATATGCATACACACTCCATGAAAAAATTACATGCTGACATTTTTAGAGTACAAGAAAATGAGTGGAAAAAAAAGTCTTAATATAAATACAAATAAAAGTTAGAACAGCTGGCCAAAAAAGAAACAAAATTAGACTTCAGAATGTTAGCAACCATTTGAAGATCTGCAAACACATCGTTTTTATATGAGCTCTGCTTATCTAGCACTTCTTTCTTTCTCTGGTGACTATCTATCCAAGAAAGTTCCTTTCCAAAGACAATGCAGCTTTCTGTAGACAGGTGCTATGGCATACACAGACACTGTTCAAGAACAGTAGGGTGACTATGCACTTTACCAAAAAGATAACCACATGAAATGGAATGTTGTACAATGAGCATTCAACAAAAGGTAAACAGTGACTCACTGATTAAAGAATGCATTTGCAAGAGCCAGTATTTGAGGACTAATATTAAACTGTTGCTGAATTTAGGACAGTTCAATAGACTCTCATTAAAATTAGTTTAAAAGTCCTCAAAGCCTAGATTCGGCTGCTTTATTTTCCAATTTTTGGTTATAAACTGTTTAATAATAAAAACAAATGTGTTTTAAATCCAACAGGTAATTTTAAGAGTACATTAACTTATATTTCCAATTTCCCCCCATTTCTGGGCATCTATCACCACCTGCCTAATTAGAATGTGTTAAAACAGTGTTTCATGTTCTCCTGAATTTGAAGTGAACTGCTAAGCAATTTGTTTTTGCATACTTCCTTGGAAGTAGCAGACAATTCTTCACCTGTCCAGAACTGGAAGTTCTAATGGATGTAGACAAGGCACCTGTAGTTGTACTGGATAGTGCAGACCACTGTACCCTAGAGATGCAGTGTTCTAACATATTTAGCCGTATTTATATACTCCTCCCCTCTAGCTACTGTATGTCAGTTTCCCAAATTGATTAACAACAACTGGTATTTAATTAAGAATATGTTCTATTAAATCTAAATAATTGTCAAGACGCACTTCTGACCAGTTCCATTCAAGCATTTTCTCATCTAGTCACTACAGCCACAAAAGCAAACAATTCTCTGCTGTTTGTACTATGATGAGGAAAGCATTAGAAAAAGCTAACAAGAACAAAGGTATCTCTCAGAATAAAAGCCTGTTCAAGATACAGCCTAAGTCCTGCAAATATTATGGTAGGACCCTGACGATGCAAGATCAACAATCTCAAGAAGCTGCACATCAAGAATATACAGAAAATACAATCCATATCATGGGACTGCTTCACTAAAGGAGTCGCTCTCTAATATAGATTTTTTTTAAAAGTTAGATTTTCAGACTGGTAAAATCCAAGCTATGGAAGTTAGGGTGACAGTCACGAAACATGGTTCCTCTGGCTTGAAAGCAGAGGGCTCAATCTTCAAGAGCTACACTTTGCGCATATTAAGAGAGGTGCCAGAGCTGACATTATGCCACTTGCCCATCTCCACCCAAAGGCCCATTGCACTGGCTTTCACCAGCCCCCAAGGGGCCATTATTCCAGGTAAAGATTGCTATAGTAGCACAAAGGAGGAAGGATCTGTTTCAGTTTCTCTTTCAATTAAAGCAAGTAGCAACCAGATTTTCTGGTTTGAATAACAAAGTCCATTTAACCCAACGGAAAAGTTGTCTGAATCCTGAAAAAATATTGGAAATAGGCTTCTGGATGTTGTCAAAAACCATTTTTTTTAACTATCAGTTTTTTTAGTTACCCATCTGATGCTTGTTTCCATTGATAGCTTCACTCTGGACAGCATCCCAAATGTTTAATGTATTAAAGAAAAAAATGGCACTAACAAGATGCAATTACACATAAGGTTATCCCATGACTTCTTACTACTGTAATTCACAACTTCTCTTTCCCCCGTCTTCACTCTCCATTACTGTCATCCCTTCTATCCTAGTTCAGATTAAAAACCTCCATGAGGCTTGGAATTATTTTAGTTGTCTGTAACGCACCATGCACATCTAGGATATTGTCTGTAACAACTAAACTCTACTTTAAAAAAGGAAGGAATACGGTCAGATTATTTCTGCAAAAAGGTTTCCTGTTAGAGGAGACTTCAAGAATTGAAAATGACATTTGATATCCCACAAATGAAGAATCTAAGTCCCTGATTCTGCAAACTTTATGTGCTTAACTTTATACACTGCAAATAGTTCAGTGAAGTCAGTGGGGAAGCCATATGAAACAAACCTCAAAGGACAGCAGATAGGAATAGTATTCAAAAATCTTCTTCTATTCCCTTCAAATGCTATGACCTTCCAGGGATAGAAAGAGGTCTTTTTTCTCTTATCACTTCATACCAGTATAATATCAGTCAGTGATTAGTTGTAAAGGAATACTAGAGCCCAAGTTATAATTCTGAGCTTCTACAATGGAAGATTAAGGGCATAATCCTGAGAGGTGCTAAGTATCTTCAACTCCCATTGAAGTTAACAGGAGCTGAAGGCACTCAGCATCTTATAGGTTTGGGCCCTAAATGGAAGTTTAATTGTTATTTAAAGCAGTATCTTTCTCGCAGAATGTTTTTCCCTCTTCTTATACTGTTCATTCTATCACAGTACTTTGCTCTTTAGTATCATATTATTTCCTTCAAATTTATTGAAAAAATAAATACAAAATAAAGTTTTAAAACTGATCTCCAGTATTTGCATTTAATGTTAATTTCCAGAAAGCTGTAGCTGGATAGAAAAATATTTATAATATAGCTGGACATCCATTTGGTAAAAAGAATTAGACAGAAAGAGTCAAAACTCCAAAAACTTGTCTGGATGAAAACCAGATTTGAGGATATGGTGCTTGTACAGAAATTAAAAAAGTGAAAAGAGAGTCTGATAGAAATTCTACACTTTATTCAGAAGAGCCTACTTGATTTCAGAGCTTTAGGTACAAAAGGAAAGAGTAATTATATTGAATTTCAAGTTGTATAATGAGGCTAATTTACCTGTAGCATACTGATTTTCAAATTCTGACCCACAATACATGCCCCCAAACCAAGTAAACAATGCAAAAAAGAAAATGTATTGTTTAATAGAAAAAAGAAAGAGATAGCTATGCATTCATTTCCAACTCCATAGTACACTGTTTTGTCATCAATCTTCTTGGCAACCTCAAAACACAAAGGGACTAATTTGGTACTGATTTCATTTCATTCCATGCAGGACTAGAATTAATAAGGACGAAATTTGGACCAAGAACTAAAGAATGAACAAACAAACAAAAAAATCTCCCTCCTCCTCAACCCAAACACACACATTTGTATGTGTTCTATATAAGCAAGATAAACATGGAAGTCATTTCTGCAGCACCTCATCAATTCACGGAAAAAGAATCATTGAAATATTTTTCTGCTGTTTTGGTTTGACTTAATTACACTCATGATATTTCTTATTTCACATTTCTAAGTACTTCAAAAGTTTTATCTCCTTTTTAAAAAACAAGAATGTTTATTTAATGCCTTAAAATATTCAAGAAGATTAACCCCCGTTTTGACATCTTCCCAAAATGATTTCCATTAAGTTTTAATGTATTATTTAGTAGCTCATTTTTCCTCTTGGCACAGAGTTATAGTAAGGCAACAATAAATCTGTTGCTAATAACTGGTGACATACCATAACTCGACAACACCTGTTATGGAATCCATCTTCTCAAACGTATTTGGTTGTTTTTAAACAATGAACAACTTCATTTCCTTGTCAATCATTAAAAAGGTAACTGAAATACCACAATTTTAGGCTTTAGTTATTATATTTTACTTATTCTGAACTGCTGCAAAATGTATTTTACTGTTTTAAAATATGACGGGACCATCTATCATCTGAATGCATTAGTCTTTTTTTCTTTTTAAAGCATAAAATGTCAACCTTTTGTATTTGTCATTGGAGACCATTTGGTTTTAATGAAAAATAGATTTGTTTTTTTCTTGCTATTATTACAAAAATCAAGTAAAGATGCTTCCTACTAAAGTAATGAAATATAGTGCACATAGTAATTTATTTCTGCTGGTAACAACCACTCTCAGAATTTCATGAAAATAAAAAAGGGTTTTGTCCTTTACAATACACTTACTTTTTGCTCGCTTCACAGACATCAGCAATATTGGAGAAAAGATGGTGGTTTTCTGTTTTGGTCATTGTTAAACTCAGTTCTTTGGAATTTTTAAACATCCGGATCAGAATCTCCAAGCTCAGCAAGTATGAATGTTCAGATGATATTACTTCAAATATAGCCTGCACGGTAGGAAAAACAGACTTACAATCAACTGTTTTGTTTTGGATGAGTTATGGTATAAATTACAACAGAAGAATTTATCATCCAGACTAAGTTTGCCAATACAAGTTTAAAATTTTGTGACTACTGTTACTTTTAGATGTAAAATGCCAAAAAAAGAAAGATAAGATGCAGCCTTTTCAAATCTGACTAATAGACAAAGGGTATGTCTATACTGCAAGGCTGGCCTTACCATGAGGGCGCCTCAGGTGCCAGACTGTGGGGGGATGTCCCCTCCCCACAGCTAGCCATTCTCAGTTCTCTCCACAAGATACCTGTATAGCCAGCAGACTCAGAACAAAAAGGAATGTGACCAGGAACGTATCAGGAGCCATATAACAGCTGCATTAAACAGCATGATCCTTGTAAAAGTGCATGTCTTAGTACAGGGAGATGTATAAAGTTAATGACACTTAAAACAACATTATATCCCAGACTGATGTATCCCTCCACCCCAGAGGAGTACAGAACATAGCCAGATGCTAGCCGGCCAATGGCAGTTGGTCAGCTATACTTATATAGCTGATGTAGGGGGCAAAGGGTGTCTGAACACAGCATTCTGGCCATTTTCCTTTGCTCACCACATGTATTTCTAACTTCACCCTGGCTACATTGCGTTTCCTCCAGCTGCACTCACCAGGACAAGATTCGCCTAAAGAGAGCTGCAGAGTTCCATGACTAATTTGTTCTGATCTGTGCATTTTTGTACATAGGGGAACACACGAGCCTAGCCTTCACTGTATTATTGAGGAGCTTCTTTGTTTCTGATTTTTATGAGAGCCCTCATTGACTTCGTCCAGTTTGAGAATTGCAAGGCCATACTAGTGTGTTTGAAAGTCAGAACTAAAGCCAATTTGCTATTAATATCTGCTATGTGATGACTGCAAGTGCAAACAAGTTTTGGTATAATACCACTTTATACCCAAAACACTTAGCATGACAGACAGAACAAATCAAGATAATCTTAGGCTCACATATGCAGTAATAACAGTAAACAGAAATGGAGAGAGAAAGATTGAGATCATATTTACCAATTACTACTTTATAGTCAACTTAGGAGATTTTCTATGAAAAAAAGTCTGAAAGACTTGATTTGCATTGCATCAGCATGAGCAGATGTCTGTATCACAATAGATAATGAGTGCTTCATGAAAATATTAACAAACAGGCGTGAACTGCAGTTTTATGTAGTTTGCAGAAGTACATGAATTCAAGATTAAAACGATAATAGTTTGAAGGGAAGTGAATGTATTAAAAAGTATTACTATTTAGAGCATCATAATTATATAAGTATTTCCTTTGGACACAATATACACAAAGACTTAGCATATTAACTTTAATCACAGTTATAAGTGGTGCCTCAGTTTAAAATCTTGTTCCTGTTAAACCCCACCCAACAGCAGCAAACAAATAAATTTTTCCAAAATTTCCATATTGATGGTGTGTTACAGAAATTTACCTAACAAATAGGCTTTTAAGTTTTAACTATACTCACAATGAGAATGGTGTACAAAACACCAACTGCAGGCATAGCTGCATCCTATGATTACTTCTTTTCCATTCCTGTAAAAGCTGCCTCTACTGAAACACTAGCACTAAAACACAAAAACCGGAGGCTTGCAAGACATCTTTTGGCTAAATCTAAAGGCTTTAAACCTGAAAGGCACAAAGGACTTGCTCTCTCTGAGGAAGTATATGTAGATCTGACTTCAGGGAAGCTGGAGTGATGGCTCCTGAGGAATTCAAAGGGATGAAAAGGAGGCCTCTCTCCCAGGCCCAAAAGTGAAAAAAAAACAGAGGGTGTAGGACAAGTGTCCACTAAGATGACAACAGGCAGAAGGAGAATCTCTGGCTTGTTCAGTGACGTGTCATGTCTCTTGGGATTCTCCTCATCCATAAATAATGAAATACATCAAAATCCTCCAGAGAGCAGACAAGAAATCCAAGGGGACGGAGGAGTTGCAGAGAAGGAGACGGTTATAAATCTTGTGTACACAATCTAGAGATAATGGCCTATATTCTCTGCTAGAGGGTGGAAGTGATAACACACAAGGCGCTAGCTGCCGCTCTGATTCTGGAGCTGGTTCCATGCTTGCCCCAGCATAGTGCAGAGGAGCTGACTGGCTATGACCTCTAGGGAATCATCCATCAGCTAGAGTTCACTGGAGTACAGCCTGCCTCAACCACACCACCAAGAGCGCACAGGGGTCATCCCAGCTACCAAGCTGGAGTTTCACATGCTAGAGAGATCCAGTTGGTTTCACTGTCCCTTGGTGATGACAAAGGAGTCACAGTGAGGGAGAAAATCCAGCTCAGTTTATAGGGCAGCAGAGAATGGAACTAGGATGCAACTAAAGTTGTCCCCCTTATGGACAGGTACATAAAGGAAGTGCACAAAATATCAAATCAGGCATGCTGTATATTACTAAATAATCAACAATTAAAAATTTATTACTTAAAGAATACCTCTTGCCTCTTTCTTTCCTCCTGACTGATTGTCTGAGACAGTCCATTCTTTTTCACCTAAAAGACAATTTTTAATATTTAATATCCTTATGGAAAACAGTTTCTTTTACATTATACAATATCCAAGTAAACAAGGATTCAAGTTTTGTGCTAAAAATTAAGTTGCAGATTTTGCACACACAAGTATTTGAGCATGCAGATGTTTATTTTTAAAATTAAATTACTTAACTTGCATACACACAAAACATACCTGAATGCAATTTCTGAGGCCTACTTGAAAATTTGTCCCTAAATATTTTCTCTCTCACTCCAGGACTTTTTTAGAGAGATTGTTCATTGACTAAAATTTGATGCTGGAGGAGCCCTATACATATCATATGGTAAAGAACCCAACATCACAAATTCACTTGAAGTGGATATTAAATTTATAATTTCGCCTGGTCTCACCTTTCCCACTCCTCCCCAGTCACTCAGTCTCAACTCCTGCCTATTCCCTCTAATTCTGTCTCCCAGCCCCAGCCTCCCCCACTACATTCTACCCTTCACAGCCCCATCACAACCCTTTTAAGCTCTGCACCATCCATTCTCCCTCCTCCCTTCAGTCTCTTTCATAGCCCACCAGTCTAATCTAAAGTTAAATCATCATCATCAACTTTTTCCTTCTCTACCTCCCCCTCTGAAATTATATGTAGAAAAGACATAGGGGTGAAATGACATACAAGGTGCTGAAAGTCAGAGAGGAAGGTGGAATATCATTGGAATTGGGATGATATAACAAACAGTGATGTGCTTTTGTGCTGCATATATGCAATTTGGGTTCGTTATTTTAATAAGATAATGCATATTTGAATATGCAAACTGGGATATTTCATATCTGCAGTTTGCGTGCAAATTTCCAGGCTTTAGCATGAACCCACCTCTGAAAAATCAAGCCACATCTAATTAGATGTCTAAATACAGACTAAGAAACGTGACTTTAGTCAGCAAAGTTTGAAAACGTGGGCCTATATGAATGTCTAATTTTTTTCACAAGTAAAACATTTCAATAACCCCTTTTAAAAAACAAACAAAACAAATCCGATTTAAACCTGGTGTTTATCAATAAAAACATCAACCTTCCATATTAAGGCATCATAGACAGTCTCACCAATCGTGCTACTATGAGCTAAACTTTGGGAATCATTAGAACAGGGGTTCTCAAACTTCATTGCACCGTGACCCCCTTCTGACAACAAATATTACTACATGACCCCACAGTTTGAGAACCGCTGCATTAGAAGAAACTGAAAATGCAGGACACTATGTGAGAGTGCAGAATATTGAATGTTTATTTTTATGATCTAATAGTAAACAATTCCTTGCTATTAGTAATCTGATTTCAGCTTGGGTTAACTAAGTTAATAGATCATTTTCCCCCGGTTCTCGCGATGCAGGAAATATCTAAACAGAGACAGAAATATACACACTCATGGTATTGCCTGCTATAAACCTGGGTAAATATGCACCTAAATGGCTCTCTTTGTTTCTTCTATTACTTCCTTGATAATGGGTCATAGTATTTACTTCACCATAGAGGCAGCCTATGGAATTTCGAAAGTATTCTAGATTTACTGCCAATAGCTACATTCAGGCAGTGACTCAACTTGTTTTCATATGTACGCATGCTGGCCATAAAGTTCAGAGAGTAAACTTGGTCCTAAGAGATCTTTGGTACAAATTAGCTAAAAAATGAAGGACTGAGGAAAAAAAAAACAGATTTTATTCAAAATCCTGAGAAATAATAATGAATCAATTTCAGATATAGGTAAGATAATGAACTCAATTTAGAAAACAAAATGGAAAATTAATCTTTTCAGTTCCTCTGCAATGAAAGCATAAATTTAAAATGGGGGAAAAACCCTTGAGATTGGATTAGATGAGACTGGACTGGAAGTCACAGTGAGTTTCAGTCCCAGTTCTGGCACTGACTCCTTGCCTGTGCATGCAAATTACTTCACCTTTCTCTGTGTCTCAGTTCCTCTGTCTGCAACGTGGGCATAATGATACTCTTCCTTCCAAAGGAAGAGAGCTGGTTAATGAATTTGGAACTAAATGCTTCTCTGGGCCAGGATCCATATACAGAGATGAGGAATCTCAGGAGAGAACGGACAGGGTTGGGTTTTTTTGCATGCTGCTATCTCAGGGAGTGGAAGAAGTAAGCAGAGAGTCTACAAGAGATCTCTATAATTCAGGGGTTCTCAAACTGGGGGTTGGGACCCCTCAGGATGTCGCAAGGTTATTACATGGGGGGTCGCGAGCTGTCACCCTCCACCTCAAACTCCGCTTTCCCTCCAGCATTTATAATGGTGTTAAATATATAAAAAAATATTTTTAATTTATAAGGAGGGGGTTGCACTCAGAGGCTCGCTATGTGAAAGGGGTCACCAGTACAAAAGTTTTAGAGCCACTACTATAATTCCTGTTAATACAAGTGACTAAATTTCCAGTGATGGTGCTATAGCATTTTCTGCATTAATTTTCCAAAATTTGCAGTTTTGTGTTATAATTATTTTGCTAAATATGGGTATATGAACACAAAGATAATTCCTCTTGTTGGCAAGTGGTTCAGTCCTGTGCACACGGAAGTCAATGGCAGAACTTCTCTTAATTCAGTGGGAGCAGGGCAGGGACCAAAATGAGTGCAGAACTACTTTCTGTGCTCTCAGAAGGACAATACAATTTCCACTTTGCAATGAGGCAGGGATGCTTTGGCAACAATAGGCTGAAAGCGATGGGACCACTGAGACACTAACTAGTGATCCAATTGGCTGGCAGTCTCGTGGGTTGGCATACCCATACAATTGTCTAGCTCACATTCTAGCATCATTTCAGTTTCTGCTTCACTGCATCTGCTGGAGAAGGTGTTTTAGGCTGTGCACTAGTCTGGGAGCAGGACTTCCCCCAGGTCATAGCCAGTTAAGAAACACAGGAATAGCCAAACTGGATCAGATCTGAGATCCATCTAGTCTACTGTCTTATCTCTAACAGGGGCCAGTATCAAATGCATCATAGGAAGGTATAAGAACCCTGCAGTAAGTAAATGTGGGATGTCTACCCCAGACATTAGGCCTCATCCTGTTCTCCTAGTAGTTAAAGGTTGGCTCAAACCCTGAAGCATGAGGTTTAATATCTCTTCCAACATTTTTATCTTGAAAACAAATCTGGATATTCTTTATATCCATATAAATTAATCTTGTTATGTTTTTGGCCTCAATGATTTCCTGTAGCAAGCCAAAATATGTATTTCCTTTTATCAATTTTGAATTAGCTACCTTTTAATTTCATTGAATGTCTCCTTGTTCTGATATAATGAAACAGGGAAATGGGAAGTTCCTGATCTACCTTCTTTATATCATTCATTATTTTATATACTTGTATCATGTCTCCTCTCATTAGTCTGCTTTCTAGAGTAAGCAATCACAGTCTTTTCAATCTCTTTTTTCCATGTCCCTGATCATTTCTTGTTGCCCTTCTCTGAACCTCTCTAATTCTGCAATATCTTTTTCTGCAAAATCTACCTTATGGGTAGAAGAGCGCGCAGAGTGATTAACAGTAAAAGGGCTGTAGCCTTAGGCAAAATAGTTAAGTGATCAAATAACTGAATGAGGAAAATATTGGAAAGTAAAGCACAGAGAAGTGAGAAACAAACCTTTTTAATACACTGCATTAGCTGTAATTTTCTTTTTTATTATCTATATAGCAACAGCACCTACAATGGGCTGAAATGGCACTATCCAAAAGAATAGCGAAAGACAAACCTACCTACAAAGAACTCAGAATCTAAAATGACAAACGACAAATGAAGATTTGGGGCAGGGGAAGAGAGAGAACATCAAGCGCTTTCTCAAACTGACCTTCTACTTCACTGTTAGTTAGATGATGTCTTATACCCATCATCATGATAGAAGTGGGTCTTGAAAAGGAATCTGAACAAGACAGATTTAAATGCCATGACATTTCAGAGCTTTAAAATAATCTTCAAAGCTCAATGTTACTTTCACATGCATATGTGCAGCAAGAAGATGGGAACACTAAAATCACTAATTATACTGTCCAGGAAGATTTTGCTTATAACTCCTAAGTAACTGACTCATTACCTTCAGTTTCATATTTGTTCTAATGAAAAGGCTGACCTCAGCCCAAGGCGGCATAGCTGGTTTAGCCAAGTTCTGCATGTCTAAAGTTACCTTTGACATGATTTACTGGACAACCTCGCATTTAGTTCTTTAATACATCATTGCACCATCTAGCTTTGCCACAGAACTGAAAACATAGGCTCTTTGAGACCCAGTGTGTGTCATCTCACAGGAGCTATGCTTGGTTTTCAAATACCCAGTACTCCCCTCCCCTCCCCTCCCTCGCCCCCCCTCCACTTACGAAATCAAGTCAAGAAGGGTAAGCAAACAAACCTGGTACAAGGTCTGCTGTGCTGGGGGTGAAGGATGAAACAGGTTATGTAAGGTGACCATTAATAACTACAAACATGGCATTTCAGCTCTAATTTAAATCAAACTTTTTTTATGCTATGTCTGGTGCCACTACAAATTACCAATAAATGTTCAAAAGCAGTTATTTTGTAATAGGCAATACTCAATAATAGGTATCCAATAATGAAAAATAATACTTTAAAGAAGCTGGCTCACAGAACTAGAGAGAGAGAGAGAGAGAGAGACGAGGCTTGGTTATCACACTAGCATCATGAATGTAACAAAGAAATAGGTGAACTCTTGCCTCCAGCCTCCTAATTATTTACACAAATGAAAAAATAAAACCCTAAAACATATAGACATTTGTCTTTTGTTGCACAATATTCATTTGTTGGAAGAGATACTACTGTAACTAAAATTACTTTAAATTCTCAATTTGCTAAAGAAAAATATGAACCTGTGTTGCTGGAGTTATCTTTAAGTACTAACAAAACTTTTATTGCATTGACTGCATTTTAAATTGATCCATACAGAAAAATTGTTACATTGCCAGTTAATGAAATCTGTGTGATAAGTCAGTCGAACTTCTAAGTACTTAAACAAGGTACTCTTATAATCACAAAGGCATCTAGATAGCCGTCCATAGTACAAAACTAATGAAGACTTTAACCCATTATAACTAATGCACATAAGGGTAGAACTACTCCTATTACAGTACCTGGAACTGCAAAGGAGCCAACATCAGTAAGACAGCTGTTACGAAATTTACAGCCTAAGTAGGATTTTATTGAATCTTAACAGCTAGTGCTTCAGGGTGTGAACAGCCAGCAGTTCAAGTTGTCAAGGCACACAACTTGACCTGTTAACATGTGGCCTCTTTATTTACATCCAAACGAATCCTTTTTGACTCCATATATAGAAAAGATGTTGTTATAGCTTAAGAATGCAATGAACAAAAAACTTTCCCACTCCATAGACATCATCCAAAAACCACAAAAAGCAGCATTCAGAGGATTAAATTTGGTACAAAATCGTGGAACTTCTAACTTTTTCTTATTATCACCAGACATAAAAGTTGGAAAATCCTGAAGTTACCAATTCAGCATTATTGTTCTTTTCCCCCCCCCATATAAACACCTCCACGGGGTTGCTGGTAATATCGTGGTGCTGACTTAAAGAGCTGGATCTTAGTTGGTTTCCTGTCACTTCTGAGGAAGAACGACTGTGCATGCTGAATGAAAGACTGCAATAAGGATGGGTGTCCACTACCCTTCCTTGTCTACACACAGAATTTGCACTGGTTTCACTTACAACAGTTTAAAAATCATTTAAATCAGTGCCAAAACACGTATTTATAATGGCTTATTTCAGTTTAACTTAAACCTTTGCTTAAAATATGCTAAAATTTGTTTCAAGCCAAGTTTGTATCAGTTTAAGAGTGGCCACACATCCTTCTGCACTGATTTAACTAAACTGATTTTAAAATAACACCTGTAGTTAAACTGATGCAACTTTGCTTGTCTGTAACTCTCTAGCTATGCCCAGAAAGCAACCATGTGAGAGTGGCGAGGGGAAGATCAGAGAAACTGTCCCTTTTCTGCATACATTTTGGAGTTATTCCTGGGAAATGAAGGGGAGTCAAAGAAATAAACCACCTGCCAAACAAAGTGAAAATGATACTGATTACTACTGTTAACTAATCCACTTTAGAGTAGCAAAAAACAGGCTCTTACATAAGCAACAAACCTCTACCAAGTGAAGTCAAGAGTTTTTCCTGCAGCCAATTCACCGTATTCCTACAAAAAAAAAACAGAAGGCTCCTCCTATAGAATAAGCCTTTCCTTTTTTACCAGTATAAGAAAATTTAGAATGCTCTCATTGCTTTGACAGACACAGCATACGTTGCTGGCACTGCAAACTCAGCCTCATCCTTTTGATAGGATCATAAAAAGGAAACTCTTCAATACTCTTCCATGGAGTTTCTTCTGACGCATACAAAAGCATGTGGAAAATTCACAGAAATGCCTATAAACGTACTTAGATTGCAAGCTCTTTGGGGCAGAGACCACCTTTTTGTGCTGTGTTTATACAGCACCTAGCACAATGGGGTCCTGGTCCATAACTAGAACTCTTAAGTACTATCAACAGTACAAACAGCAAATAATAATTTTTTGCTCTCCATCTTCCATGCCTCCAAAAATCGAGGAGAATTAATCATCAATATGTTTTAAAAAAAAGTAAAGAATCTCTGCATAAGAGGTGCAAAACTATTATGTGCATTAGAAAGACTGGTCTGGTAATCTCACAAAACATAAGAATGTGAAACTATACCTGTGGCTAGAGGTTAGAATTCCCAGGTTTACCATCTACATTTGTTCCTTTCATATTTCATTATTAATCATGAACTCTTTGGTCACGGTTTTTAATGCACCAAATATATATGCAGAAGCAAAGAAATGCAGCAAAATAAATAATATTTAGCAAAAAGTCACCACATTACATACAACACACTGAAATGCAGCCCCTTGGGGAAGGGAGGGGGTTGTAAAGTGTGATGCACATGTGGGGGAAGAGTAATGTTGACTAGGGTTACCATATTAGAACATTCAAAAAAAAAAGAGGACACTCCACGGGGAGGGGGTATTTGCATCAGTATCTACCAACTCGCGTTGTATTAATGTGTTATTATACTGTTATATATGCTGTGCGCTACATGTTGTCTATATTGAGTGTATGTAAGAAAAAGTGATATGGCCTCAAAAGTGAAGTTTAATTATTTAAAGTTTACTGTACTTCTTTACATGTAGAGAGTCCTTTCTTTTCACCAGTTCTTCAGTTTTCTTTCTCCTCATGTGCCCACACTTACTTCTCTGTAGATCGCATTTTTCTCAGCAGTGATTGATTGCTCTTTAAGAAGGCATGAAAGTCTTTACAAGAAGTTGTACTGTACAAGTAGAATTCCTTTCAGCGACTCAACATTCAAGTTGTTCCTTTCCTTTGTCCACTGGCTTTGCATCAGTGAAAAAATTCACTCTACATTTGCATTGTGAGAAGGAATAGCAAAGAAGAACTGTGTAATCTTTAACAGTTCTGAATGACACTCAATGTTTTTGGATTTCTCAAAATATTTGGTCCACTTCTGGTGTGCTAGCAAATAATTACTGAACTCTTCATCACTGTTGCAACTTTCCGTAAACTTCTTCAGGTTGCTGACCTGATCAAAACACTTCACATCATCAATTTGCACCCCCTTATCGATCAGGTACTTGATACAAGGTTCCACATCACTCCAATTCAGGGTCTCACTCAGGGTAATCCACCTGAAACAACAGAAGCCTTCCAGGGGACTAAGCCACTTCTCCAAATATTCTAAGCATTTGCTGTACATATTACCTACTTCAGCACAGAATTTGTCACACACTTCTTCAATTCCTTCCATGCGCTTTTGTGCCAATAGTCCCTTAACTTTCAGGGACATAAAGTTGTGAGTCTTGCGTTCAAGAATAGTGTGAACCGAGTTCAAACTTTTCAGCACTTCCACGACAGAATTGCTTTCCCTTTTGATTTCTTGGATGCAAGTTTGAAATACACTCATGAGTGAATGCATGTGCCAGAGGTAAATCTCACTTAATTCTTAAGCACTGTGGGTGATTTGTCCTGTGACAGAAAGAATGACTTCAATGCCAGAAACATCTGTATCAGCCTTGTAATGCCTGGAAATAATGACAGCCGTAGCTGCTTTCTCACAGCAAGACACGTTCTGTATTCAAGATCAACAAACTCACAGTACTCCTTCAGCTGCTCAGTTTGGGCAGTGTACATATGAAAGTACTGGTAAATTTTAAAAATAATGTTCTCAATGTCAACGTTCATTCTTTCTGCTGCATGGTGAACACAGTTGTTCAAAATGTGTGCTGGGCAACTCACACCAATTAATGTTCTCTTCTGCAACAACTTCTTTAAGTTTGCAAACACATTCTTTCCATCTTCATCACGCCGGAGTCCTCCAAACATTGTATTGCAGTTGTCACCTGTAAATGCAATACACTTCTCGAACAAACCATTTTTTTCACGCGTTTCTTTTATGTAATGAGCAATCGTGTCGGCAGTCTCAAAAGGTATTTTCTGGACCTCAATCCGCCATTCTTCCAGTCGAAATACTGAAAAATTACTGGAAATATTTTCACTTAACCGTGATTGCTTCCATCTGTAGCAACTCCACAGTAAGCGATGTCATTTTCTTCAAACGTTTTCAGAACAACATCCACAGAATGCGGTGCGGGCACAGAGATAATAATCGCTTCTGTCTTGGTTCTAGCAGTAACAGCATCCTCTGATTTGCTGCCTGATTTTACAAAATAATCTGTCAATTTTGTTGATGAGCTCTCTTCTCGAACTGCTTTTTTGTGCTTGTCTGAGTCCACGTGACTTTGTAAATCATTAGCGCCTTTATTTTTCACAGAGAACGTAAGTACCAGGTCTACATACCAAGCACTCAGCTTACCATTCTTCTCTAACACTTCGAAAACACGGTAATTTTGTCTTTAGTTCTGCAGTGAATATACACTTTCATTTTGGCATTGTGTTTGGGGGTAGTAAAATAAAATATCAAATAAGGAGCTCTTGAGGAAACACTACCGTGCATGGTACAAACTCAGAAAAGACACTGAAATTGTCGACATTGCACTATCGCCACTATGGAAAAATGATCATACCAGTCTGGAACCATAGGGCTAGGCGCCAACTTTCCCCGGCCTCGGTGGGTGCTCACATGCCCCCGGCCCTGCCTCAACTCCTCCCCTTCCCCACCCCCATTCCAACCCCTTCCCCAAAGTCCCCGCCCCAACTCCGCCCCCTCCCTGCCCCATTGGACCCTTCCCCAAATCCTGGCCCTGGCCCCACCTCCTCCCCTGAGTGCACCACGTTCCCCCTCCTCCCCCCTCCCTCCCAGCCATGCAAAACAGCTGTTTTGCAGCACAAGCGCTGGGAGCTAGGGGGAAAAAGCGGGCATTCTCTCGAGTTATCAACATTCACTCTCTTTCTTGAATGATCAACTCTTCTTTGGGGAAAAAGAATAATGGCAAAATCCCAGACGTTTTTAGATATTTAAAAATTCCTCCCGGATGGCGAATTAAGAACCAAAAAGCTGGACGTGTCCAGGAAAATACGGATGTTTGATAACCCTAATGTTGACTAAAGGCATCCAGGCAAACCTCTAGACTTATGAAAAGTCTCACAGGAACTAAAGAGCTTTATTGAGGTCACCAGAAAAGCCTAGGGTCACATGCAAAAAACCATGTGTAACTGAGCACCCAATTTGCATGTGCAGTTACCACAATGGTATGCACCTAGATTGTATATGCAAGTATTTGCATGTGAGGACATCTGGTTAAATTCCTAACTGTCCAGTTGTATCTGGAACTATGTGCATTTGTGAACTATTAAACACATGGCCTTTTCAAATTTGAAAGTCAGGAGCTATCTGTCCATGCAAAGGACAAGAGCTCTCAGGTTAAAGTGAGCTTCTCAACCCACTTTCTAGGACAGTGAGTGTCAAGGGGAGTAAACCTCCAGTCCTCCATGGTCTTCTTATAAAAAGCAAGGGTTGTGTGAAAGAAAGGGGGGGAAAAAAAAAAAAAAAGAGTTCAGTCACAGTGTATGGTCCTGATCTAAAGATTGTCCATAGCCCTCCCATGCACAGAATAAAAGTGAAAACACACACAACTCAGTTTAATCTAAAGATAGGGCCATGCCCACCCCACCCCATGTCCACCCCACTAGAATCGGAACCAGTTTTTCCAGCAAGTCTGGGTATTTTGAACGTGATGCTTCAAACTAGGGTAAACTGCACCAATGTAAATTCTATCTATTCTAGGGGGCTACCATGGTGTGGCTACACCAGTGCTAAAATCCTGGTATAGACCAGGCCTGAGGAGTAATCATTGTGTCCTATAGGAAGTGTTTGCAAGATCAAGCCCTTAAGATGGCAAATGTGCAATTGTTATCTGGATTGTGAGCATTCAGCACATCCTTTAATTTGCATTTTTTAAAATTATGTAAGTTTGCAAGTCATTTGTAAGAACGTAAAGCTGAATTGCAATACACTATCCTTTGTTTTACACACATACATTTTTAAAAATCCTTGATTTTGATTATAGTGTTGGTGTAGCCAGGTTGGTCCAAGAATATCGGAGAGGTGAGGTAATATCTTTTATCCAACCAACTTCTGTTGATGGAAAAAAACAAGCTTTCTAGCCTACACTGCGCTATTTTCACCAACAGAAGTTGGTCCAATAAAAGATATTACCCCACCCACCTTGCCTCTCTGTTTATTTTGATTGACAATAAATACCAAACAATGTCCAGTCAAGGTTAATCCAGAGCAATCATTTCCACTGGTACCGAATGATTCTCTTCCACAAGCGAAGGCCAGCATTTCTAGTCAAATGAAGTTGAAATTACTAAATCCTCAGCTCACACTCACTTTCTCATGTCATCCACTTTATTTAATTTTTCCTTATGTTTTTGTTGTATAGATACTTAATTTATCTTAACACTTCACAGATACTGGCTTTTGTCTTTTTCAGCAAACAGACATTTCCAATAGGCCTTACTAAATCATCTTGAAGAGTAGAGGGATTTGCGCAGGTAAGATCTGAGTAAAGCAGAGTTAGGACTTCAGGATTTGGCCCCATATCTGTAACACTTGGGGCAATTACAACTCCGAGTATTAATAAAATGTCCACAAACACTTTACATTTGAGAAGGGGCTGGAAGTCAAACTTCAAGCAGAAAATGCCACTGGCAGATAAAATCCTTGCTTATATACATTCTTGCATAATATATTTTTGGCTATGTAACCATTGAATACTCACCACTGATAGCTGACTCCATGTTGATCTCAGAGGCTTATACTGAATAACTATTCTTTCCTCTGATTTTTGTTCTTTGGACTCAGAATCTTCATCAGAATCTATGTCCAGAGCTTTTTCTTTGTAGTTCTGATACAATACTGCAGTTTCTACAATACATAAGAAAGGGGCATTAATTGCCAGAAAGTTATGCCATTTGTTTTCAAAAGAGTTATAAGTAGCATTTAAACCATGGAATAAAGCAAATTGTAGATGTGCTCACAAATTGCATAAACAAAGACAAAGATAGTGTCTTATTTAAGATGGACAGTGTCACAGTAACAATGGATCACTGTGCCACTATTAAAAAGATGCCTTCTGACTAAATTAAAGAACAGATGTGTCCTTTGTTGAGGAAAACAGCTTTATTTCCCCCCAATTTGTTGTGCAATGTGTCATAACTAGCTAAAGATTTAAAAAAACAAAAAACAAAAAAACATATCAGAACAGTAAGGTCAATAATCCAGGTGTCTGATTATCTCATGCACATTTTAAAAGGTATTAAGAACCTATTACCAATGGCAATTTTTACACTGTTAGCCTTAAAAAATTATCTTCATATTTCACTGTGGAAGGAGGAAAAATCATCCCAAATTTTGACTTCAGAACTTTAAAATCAGGACTGACCAAGACAGAGCCTGTGGGGCACACCCAAACATCATCTTCCAAGATGTGCTAAATGTGGAGCCTGCACACTTCCATGTGCATTCCGATTCCTCTTCTATGTGCTTCAATGCTACCAGTATTAATGCAACAAAACCACATGGGAAGGAGGACAAACATGGAGACCACCTTCTTCTAGTGCTCACACTCTTTTGCCATATATATATTAAGCACAAGCACATGAGGAAAGAGGGAACTCAAAATACAGGAACTAAGCTACAAAGAGAAGAAATGTTTTATAGGAGAAAGGCTGACAATACTTTAAAAATGGGGCAGGTGTTTTGGACAACCTATTATTTGTAGGGAGGAAAGTGAAAGAGATTGAGTGAGTCTTTAAGAATCCGCTAAATTCTTTTGTCAAACTGTTTGGTCAGATTTGCTTTAGCTGCTGTGTCCATTAGCGCTTCTGCTGAAGGGTTGTACATAAGGGTTAGAGTTTATAAGGTGTGTACATACATCATATAATCATAAACACATAGTATAACTGCATATGGTGCTGTGTAACAGGGGAACTCTGCCCAAAAAAACCAAACAAGACCTTGCCCAAAGAGTTTACAATCCAAAGAATTATAGTAAGAATATAGCGTGGGCCAAGATCATTATAGCCAGCATGCTCCAAAGAATATGTGAGATTTTTATAAACTTTTCGAGGATGGAAGCTTGGCTTACAATAACTGAACCCTGAATGCCATTATAGGGAGTAAAGAGTGATCAACAGAGACCAAAGGGAGCAGTCAGAAGAAAACCCTTGACATAGAATCAGGAGAGAGTAAGGAGGTATCACAGAAAATGAAGGCAGGGCATATTTGTGGACTGCTTCAAAAGCAAAGAGTTGCTTAAACAGTGCATGAGACCTGAGAAACTAAGGGCATGTCTACATTTACCTCCAGAGCGATCGATCCAGCGGGGGTTGATTTATCGCGTCTAGTGAAGACACGATAAATCGACGGCCGAGCGCTCTCTCGTCGACTCCAGTACTCCACCGCAGCAAGAAGCACAGGTGGAGTTGACTGGGAGCGTCAGCAGTCGACCTACCGCAGTGAAGATACTGCGGTAAGTAGATCCAAGTACGTCGACTTCAGCTACGTTATTCATGGCAACTAGGTTTTGAATGGACTTGGGGAGAGATCAAAGATGAGCAAGCAGAGAGAGTGCCAATTACCATAGTCAGGAGAGATTACAAGAGTATGGACTAATGTTTGGTTGTAAAATAGAGAGGAGGGAACACAGCCAATTCATCAAAAATCAGGGTCAAAGGAGCAGATAAGAGTGGAAACAAAAATGACCGAGACTACAAGCTTACGGGTCAAAGCGAGAAAGAAAGGATTATGTTAGACTGCAGGTATAATTTTCTTAAGCATTGGTGAGTGCTGGCTTATTCCTAAACCCCAGAAAATGGCACCTTGCCCCCCGATTCTGCAACCTGATCCACGTAGGTTAATCCTGACACTTGCATAGCCCTTTGATTTAAATCAATTTAATTGATTTAAATCACTAGCCAGGAAGACTCGATTTAATCATGGTTTTCTACATAAAAGTGCATTCTTGTTGGTTGTTATAACCTTAATACATATTCTTCACAACTCAGAGATAGATGTAGGTTTCATTTTTAGAAGGTACACACTATCTATTTTTAAACAGTGATTTATTTTAAAAACTTTTCAGATTAGTTTTACAGCTATATCAGAAAATGAATGATAGTTTGGTTATTCCAAAGGTAAATGAAGCAGATATTTATGACATCACTGGGAGGTGAACTAGCTCCAATTCAACAGGTTAATCATTAATATTTGGAGGATTTTCTTGCCATGGTGTATTAGGAGGAGAACATCACCAGACAGACGTTTAAATTGTTTTATATAACTAAAACAATAACGTTAAGCATTCTGGATTGTTTTCTTCAACAGAAAACATATAATATTTTAACAAAACAAGCATATGTCCCTCGCTTCTCACATTTATCTCCAGACTTCTTCTCCTTGTCCAGATCTATTCTGCCACCAACAATCTTCTATTCCTTGAACTTTTTGAAACTTTGCACTTTTAGAGAGAGATACGGAATTGACTCTGTGTACACAAATTTGCAGAGGGACAATAGAGTTGAGGTCTGTTATTTCTCACCTCTATATATTATTTATTTATTTAAAAACATTTTTGCTGTTAACAAGCAAATCTGGAGACACAAATCCACCCTTTGAGAACTGCAAAACTAAGCATCTCTGATGGGATCTTCTAGACTGAGCCCCACTGAGTAGATAGAAAGATTAACATAAATAATCTATACAGAAGCCTGTGGAACCCCATAAGATTGGGTCCCTAATTCATGAACTATTGGAACTCATTTACAAAACTTTTCTTAAACATTACATGAATATATTGTCTCATACTATAGAATTAGAATTTATAATCCCTATTCCATGATGAGATATCTTCGAGCTATAATGTATCTTTAGATGGATTTTTTTTATTTAAATCAGATTTTTTTGATAAAATGCTTTTTGAGGAAAAAACTATTTTTTAAATTTTTTTTAAATAAAATCATTGATTTTTATCCACCCTGTTGGAGTCTATGTAAGAGGTCTGACCACTGAAATCAGCTTGCAGGAATTGGCTTTATTTTATGCAAATCCCACAGTGTTTTTATAAGAGCTGAAGCTTAAACAATATACACAAATACATATTAATAGTTCCTTTTTATATTCAAGTGTAAGGTATTTGTTTACCTGCCTTTCTCTATTCTTTAAGCAATTCTACAAACAGAATTTAATGGAAGTTGTATTATTATTAAAAGTATTTCCAGTTAATAATTCAAGATTTTAGATTTCAGTTAACTAACATGCTTTTCTTTAATAAAATCTACAGTATTTTGACATATTGCTCTCTTGAAGTCAGCTTCTCTTGAGATTTATTTGGTCATTTGAAAGCATAGATTTTTATCAGAACATGCATTCAAATAATAAAAACCAGTTTCAACAAAATCCAGTGCTTACCTTCCCCATCAAATGTCCCTTGTACTTTCAGTGCTTTCTTCTAGGATGTTTTTTTTAAAGAAAAGAAACATGAAAATAAGAACACAAAGCCACTGACTTTAACAATATTAAATAAAATAGCATAACATTTATCTAAGGCATTGAGTTTATCAACTCAAGGCCTAGTTTATAAACTTTTGACAATTAGCAAATTATTCACACAACTATTGTTTCACTACAGATGTGTCATTAAAGTTGCTATGGACTTTCTTCTAATGGCTTAGTCATTCATCACGTTGCATTTTCTCTACAAACTGAATAAAAAGACCTTAAAAATTATTTCATTCTGTAGCATTACAAGAGTTCAATAAACTCGCATTTCATTGGTTCAGATATCCTATCAAGTATACATTGTTCTTGTTAGAGTGACTAGCTTTCCTTCTCTTCACAAAAAACTGACAAAGCACCATGTAAGCTAGTTTCTGAGACCATAACAAGCCCTCTGAAATAAGACAAACTTATTGGTGAACTACATTTTAGATCTTTATGTGCTTCAATACTACTAGTTTAACAGGTCCAAAAAAAAAAAAAAATTTACCCCAAAATGAAACAAAACACTAGCAACAACAACAACAAAAGTCATCTCTGTATAAAGACAGGGCAATATAATGTCATCCTATTTTAAGCAGAACTCCTCAGTGCTTTCATTGGGGGAGGTTTGCAGGAAAAAATCTAATGGAATGATATGGCCTACAATCTGATCTACTGAAACTGCTTGTTTGTGTAATTTCTGTGAAAGCTCCCAACCCCCAGCCCCTAAATTTTTAGTTTGCCTGAGAACTGTCATGCACTTAATAATTATTCTACTAGTTACAGCTATTATGCCTTGCCTGGAGTGCTTTACCGCACAATTCCAAGTCACCCTGCAGAGCTTTTTAATCTACCAATTTATTAAAAGCACTCAATGTTTGAAGGGTAGAATGCAAATGAAATACAACAAAAAAGACAATGATATAACACTTTTTCAAGCCATAAAAGGTTTTTACAATTTTTTTAGCAAGGCTTTGTGGCATAATTATAATATAATTAATTTAGCCGGAGAAAATGTAATAAAACTATTACTCAAAAAGGATTAACTCTGGAGGACTGAAATAAGACATTCTGCTTTTAGGATACACCTGAGGTTGTTTCAAGATACTTTAAAAGGACTCTGTCAATTTAAAAAGTTCACTTCTACCTGAATTTTTTTTTTTAAAAAACACACTCTTACAAGTAACAGGTGAGCGTACTATAATTGAAAGAGATGGCGGGCAGGGGGTTAGTTGGACTACTTTTTTGCCACTGTATTTACTTTCTGCATTAGGCAGCACTTTGTGAAGTTAGTTTCATTGTCTCCCCTATTCAAACATATACAGGGGTGTGAAACATTTTTAAATACAAGTAAATATGAATTAAAAAAAAACAACTAAATCAGTAGGGGGATTCAGTGACAAATGTAGAATATGAAATTACCTTTAACTCATGTTTTAAAATGGCTAGGTTTCAAATTAATGGTGTTCTTTAAAAGTACTGTTTTCATTACAGTAAAATTAAGGAAATGTTAAGTGACCATTGATACCTGTCAAAGACCACAGAGACGTTTGTAATAGTAAATAATGAACTCAAAAACAAACACATTAATGGAAAATACTTAGACTGCTAATCACTACCTTTAAAGTGGCCAGCACCATTCAAAAGAAAGCATAAGTTTCATCTACCTGTTTACTCACCTTTATTCTTCCTAAACTAGAAAATTTCTCCTTGTCCTCCACTACAGCTTTGAGTATTGGCTGGGACATTCTATTTTTTTTCTTAAAATTTGTAGAACTGTCAGAGTCAATGCCACTCACTACTGCTCTTCGATAGGAAGTAGACCTCAATCCTCTTCTCAATGCCCCTGGGCTATCCAGGTCACCTTCTGTCTCTTCATCACCATCAGCTACCAAAGGCATATTAAGCATCTCCAACATGCTACGGACCTTGAGGACCCTTTTGTTTGTCTCCACATTTTGGTTGCTGGTTTTGTTTGTCACTTTTATCTCAGAAGCTAAACTCCTAGGAATGATCTGTTGTTTCCCCACTTTGAGCGCAGCAGGACTATTTGTACTCAGAACTATTGACTGTTTTTCTGGGAGCTGGTTCTGATTAGATGTCAGTCTGTGGAGAGTTAAGTTTTGCTGTGAGGGAGCCGTCTGGGAAACCAATGAGGGCCCCACAAGTGCCTTTTCTGGGTTTTTAGAAAGCTGGTCGGATTGTAATTGCAAAACAGCCATTGTGTTGTTATTCAGTGAAGGCATATTTCCAGGTAAGGACCCAGGAGTTGGCATAAAAGAAGTCTGTTCATGTTCTGGGATAAATGCTGATTGACTGGAAATCATCACTGGATGAAGCAGTGTGTCATCTGGTGATGTTACTGTACCAGTAGCTGTAAAACTTATCAAGTTATCTGAAACCAATTTCAGGACCTGAGATGCCTGGTCAGAAGAAAGTTGGGGGGATACAGCTTTATACTCTGGAGACCCTATTTTTCCATTTGGCACAGATCCCACGTTGGATTTAAAAGAGGAGGGGCTCCTTTGGACTAATCTGTTGACTAGAGAAGTAACTATTGTTTCAGCAGGCTGAGTCACAGTGAATGTAGCCCTGTCTTCCACAGGGAAATCTGTGAAGAGGACCCCATTGGGGCTCTGGTAAGATTGGGGTCTAGGTTTGCTCTTGGTGTGTAGCTGAGGGGTTGATCTCCTCCACCACCGCGGCGTTATGTTGTTATTAGAAAAATCCACTTCACTTTCCCCATCCATAGCAAATTCCTTAGGGTCACCACTAGTGCAAGAAGGAAGCAACAAATCCTGCAAAGGCTCAGTCCCCGCACTACGAAGAAACAGCAATAAGCACAACTTTGTCATTTCACACACAGCCCCAATAGTACTTACAAAAGGGGGTTTCTGGTAATGCCACTTACACCCCCGCCCCGCCGCTGCGGTGACAGCCCGGCGTTAGAAGTTGGAGAGAGTTTTCAGAGTAGTGGGGGAAAGACCCGAGAGTGCCCCCCCAGCAGCTAGAGCTACAGCTACTTCCCCCCGCCAGGGAGCCGAACTTTACAGCCGAACTCGGCTGGTGCAACCCCAACCCCACCGCCAACGCGCCCCACCTGCGGGGAGCCCCACGGCCGGAGGGAGGCAGCACCGAACGAGCCCACCCCCAGGGCTGCGAGGAGCGACGCGGGCCCCTGCGCCTGCCCCACAGCTGCCCCCGCCAAGCCCGGACCCAGGCGGAACAATTCTCCCCAGAGCGGCGGCTAGGGACTCACCGCATCGCCGCGAGCGGCCGCAGGAGGGAAAGCGCCTCTCGCCCAGGGGGGGCCGGCCAGCCGCTCCCGTCCCCACCTGCCGCTCGCTGCCCGCCTCTGCCAGCGACTGGGGTGCACGGGCAGCGCCAGCCCCCGCCGCGCTCGGCTTCAGTGGGATCCCCACCCACCCACGCAGCCTTCAACCTGAGCCCCGCCCGCCGGGAGCCAAGCGCCTCCCCTGCAGCCCCGCGGAGCAGGCAGGAGAGAGGCCGCCTCCCTGCGGGCACCCAGCGAAGCCCAGCGGCCGGCCGCGCTCGCACCGCACCGCCCTCCCCGCGCCTGGGGAGTCAAGGCTCCAGCGCCACCCCCCTCCTCCGCTTGGGGCAGCGAGTCCCCGGCCCCGCTGTTTCGGGGGATAGGGTAGCTGCGAAGCCCAGGCCCCCAGAGATCGTGGGAAGGTTCAAGACTCTTCGACTGGCCCAGGGCTGTGCCCAGTCCCCCAACCCCGGGCCTTTTGGAAAAGTCTGGAGCCAGGCGGTCTTTGTCTCCAGCCAGCGCTGCTGGCAGTTGTAACTTTGAGTTTGTAGCTGGGCAGCCCTGGACCATAGACAGCGTGGTCTAGGGTGACCAGATGTCCCAATTTTATAGGGACTGTTCCAAAATTTGGGGCTTTGTCTTATATAGGTGCCTATTACCCCCCCCCCCCCCATCTGATTTTTCACACTTGCTGTCTGGTCACCCTAGTGTGGTCCAACCCACTAACAACATGTAAACTGCAGGGGTGGAGAGCCATTGCTGCAGTTAACACATTATGGCCAAATTGTTTCATAGGCCACCAGGCAGAAAGAACACATTAGGCCCTGTGACTGTGGGAGTACTCCCCGTGCATACACTGCACAGCTGCATCAGGCCACATCTGCTCTACACTATAAATTTACACTAATATAACTACATTGCTCAGAGGTGTGAAAAATCCACACCCCTGAACACCACAGTTATACTGACCTTGTGCCTGCCGTAGATAATGCTATGTCAACAGTAAGTCTTGTCCAGTCAACATAGCTACTGCCTCTCGCAGAAGTGGATTAACTACACGAACCACAGCAGCTCTGCCACTGGTGGAATAGCCTCTTCCCTGAAGTGCTACAGCAGCACCAATGCGGCTATGGCATTTAAGTGTAGACCTGCCCTAAGTCTAGACAGGAATAGGGGCCTCCATTAGCACCCAGCTCACCTTTCAGAAGGTTTCTGAACTTTGTATACACAATGGGGGGTTGGGTACGGAAACCAAGCAAAACTCATTTCAGGTGGACTTTGGGGAATTCATTTAAACCTGAAAAATAAGGGATTGCAAACCAAGACCTTGACCATGCTTATGCATGAGTACTCTCATCGGGCCTGCACGAGTATGCACGTTGAATTCACTACTGCTGTTCATAAAGTTAAGGGTTTGTATAAGTGCTTGGAGAATTAGGGACTAAATCTGAAAGAGAAAGTCATACCATGGAAGAACCACCACCCACTTCAGATCATCCAGGTTAGAGCTCAAAGTTGTACATGTGTGAACAAAGGGATGTTTTGAATGGAGTTGGAAATTTCAATGGCCCTCTACGCCCCAGTCGGACATTTCGTTTTCTTATTAAATGTAATACTAATCCAATCAAAAGTGGCAGTGACAAAAAGTTATTACTAGCTAAATAAGTCGAGTTTTGAGACCTACGCTTGGTTCCCAATAGATAAGTATCTGTATCACATAGACCAGCACCCTTGTACATAGCACTAGCTTACAGTTCTGTCGTGTCCTAACATTCCAAGAGGCCATAGATTGAATGTACATTGTCAATGCAATACCATCTCACCCTGAAAGGCAATTCCTCCCTTGTTCAGGGTTGAGACAAACTAAGGGCCACAGCCTTTCAGTACAAATGTGTACATAAACAGGAGACTGCAGTCTCCAGGAATGACAATCTGGCACTTTCCAAGAGAACCACAAATACATTTTAATACTATGCATATTAAAAATACTTAATGTAGTATTTAAAAAACAAATCACAAAAGCCAGGATTTTGTAACAAAATTGCTGGACAGCAGTACCATCTCAAGTTGTGTCTTCCTGTGTATATTTAGCGATTTGTGGGGGAGGCCACTGGCAATACTGAAGTTGGCCAAAGGTTTGCGTAAACAAACACTTTCTTCCAGCAAACTTGCTCTTTCTTCTAGAGAGGGAATCAGAGTTGGCTAGCTCAGATTCTTTTGCTGCACGCCAAACGAAGCTTAGAACAAATCTGGGGAAAGAGTAGAACTTTTTGGTAAGAAAATAGGAAATACACAGCAATTCTACTGGCAGTTAATTCTTATGAATTACGTAAACTTGAAAAATTGTGGTTGTAATGATTTTGCAACTTTTATATGGCTTTGGAACATAATGTATCTTTTCAAGGGAAATAAAAACAGACTAGGTACTGGGGGGAAGGGGGGGAAATCAAAGCTCCTGTTTCACACATATTCCTCATTGACTGTAAAAGACTCCTCTCCTATGTACCATACTATGATACCATGATTCAACACTCACTCATATAATGCAGGCTTAAACTCAAGGACATCGAAAGTTGCACCTGTAGTAAATCTCGCTCACTTATTTTAGAAGAGACAGTTGTGCCCTTTTTCTCTGGGATCTGTACTATTTGTCCAGCTAGTAGGGTCAGACCCCGCCCCATGGATGGATGCTCTCTTAGGGCTGGACTGGCACCTTGCAATCCAATTTGAGTAAGGGGCAACATATAGTTGTGGAGCACCATGCTCAAAGGAGGGAAGTAGGCTGCTCTACCCCTTTTCCAGCTGCAGTTTACTTCCACTCAGTGAGGTTAGCTGTGCTGTGTCAGTGCAGGAGAGGGTAGAATCAAGGTTCTCCTCTTTCCCTCACTCCTGCCCATGTATCTGTACAGGAAAGGAAGTAGCATCTCAGTAGCAGTAATTCTCCTCCCTATGCATAGGCAGCAGAGGCAGGTTGTTTCCTGTGTAAAGAGCGATGCTGAAGCAGGTTAAGTTGGACAAGTGAAACTTTATTAATCCCTTTAGCCTGTTCTGTCAATGTAGCAGAGTTGCTTCCACCTTAACTTTCTGGACTTCCCTGTTTCTCTGGTGTCCCATCAGTAATAGTCCCTCCAGGGGCCCTCTAACTCCAGTGCCACTGATCGTGCTACATCTTCCCTATTTTACAAACATTTTAATATAAACATTAAAAACAAGTAATTGATGCCCAGATCCCTACCGTGTGTCCTTTGGCAAGAGGTTGCTAGCACATAGCAGAGACCTTAAGATAGTTTAGTGTCCTCAACAGGTGACCACACCAGGAGTGTCCTATCTCTGTCTCATTGTTACCTATCTCAGAGTATGTCTAGACTGCAATTAAAAATCCATGGCTGGTGCCTCAGAGTCTAGCAACTATTTCTCTGTGGAGTCTCCTCCTTCCCTGTGGGGTTGGTCTCAAGATGGCTCTTTGTTTCTCTGTTCTGTGATTATCTCGGTAGGCTCCCTCTGGGTGTTGTATCTCATGGCTCATAAGTGCTTCCTATTCCTTCAGATCACTTGTCTCTCTTGTGTAGTCACCTCATATGACCTGGGTGCCACTGAACCCCTCACGATTCCTTTAGTTCACTCCATCTGATGTCTCTCTAAAGGTTGGATCCTCACAGGAGTGCCTGTCTCCAAGGCTGGTAGGTCGTTGGCTGACCTGTCGTACTCTAGTGTGTGCTTTTTCTAACTGCTGGTCATCTCCTCTTGGTAGTGTCCCCATCCCTCTAGCCACAGCAGATCTCCCCTTATTGGTAACATGGTTTTGGTCCTTCCTGCTATCAGTGCCTGTGCGGGACTGTTGTGGCACCCCTGACATAAGGTATTCCTGTGTGCCAAAAATGCTAACAAGGGGTCTGAACCAGAAGAAACAGCCTTGTGTAACGCTGTTTTCACAACTGATTGCACATGACCATTACTCTGTGCGTATTCTGGGGAGGAGATGTAGAGATCAAACTCCCATTTGTGTGCATATTCCTTAAATTCTTTCAAGGCAAATTGGGGGCTGTTGTTGGTGACTACAATGTCCGGAATACCATATCTTGCAAAGTGGGCATTCAGTTTGACAATCACTGACTTGCTTCTTATATCAGGCAGGATAGTGGCCTCCCAATTTTGAATCATATTCCACTGTAATACAATACTGCTTTTCCTTTTAAGTTAATAAGTCCTTTCCCACTGGTCTGGTGGGCAGCTCATGTGGTAACAATCATACAACTGGCAGGTTCCATACCCTTCTATCAAGGAGTGGAGTTGTGTATTTATTTTCCCAGGTAGTAAACACAGTTGTCAATGTGTGAGGCATGTATTTTTTTTTTTTGGATGACATCCTTTCATAATGATGTAAGACAGCTCCACGTCTTGAAAATATGATTCCGTCCTGCACACACAACTCATCTTTAATTTGAAAATGTGGTTCTGCTCCTACTGGTAGTTGTCTTTTGTCTTCTGGCCACTCTTCTAGTATTGTTCTCTTGACTGCCTGTAGTTGGGTGTTCTTTTTCTGTAACCTCTTTGATTTCTATCAGCTTTGCTGTTGAAACAGAGAGAGCAGCATGTTAACGGAGTCAGTGTCCTGATCTCCTTCCTGCAACTCGCTGATGCTAGATATATATGGCCTAGATAAGCACACAGGATTCTAACACCAGGAATTGCCCTGAACAATGTCTGATCTCTATCTGGTAGCACTGCAGGCACCTCTACATGTTACAATCTCTTTGGAGCACTAAGGAGGGACTTTGCCATGATTAGGGCAGTTGTCCCCAAACTCTGAGGCACGCCCCCCCTAGGGGCACAGAGGAACATCCGGGGGGCACGTGAGCATGGGTCAGCGCCTTAGAGCGGGGAGGGACTGCCACCCTGCCCTGCTGTGCCCCCAGTTCTGCTCCGGCCTCAGCCCCAGCTCTTCTCCCAGCCACAGCTCCCTGCTGCAGCCCCCTGGCCAAAGGTTGCCAGGTACCTGGTTTTCGACCAGGAAATCCGGTTGGAAAGGGGACCTGGCAGTGTACAGTCAGCACTCAGTGATGGCTCTGGCAAGAGAGATACTGGCGGCTCCCCCACCCTGCCCCACTGTTGGATCACACGGCTCCCTGTCCCCCACCCTGCCCCGCTCACTCCACCATCCCCAGAGCGTGGCTCCCCTAATCTCATCCTGCCACTGCCTGCCCCAGCTCCCAGGGCGGGTGTGCGACACACAAGAGGGAGGCACAATTGAAAAAGTTTGGGGACCACTGCTCTAGGGGTTTGTGGTCTGATCACACTATTAGTGGATGGCCATTGGTGTACTGATAGAATCACTCCACTCCAAATACCACAGTCCGAAGCTCTTTTTGTATTTGGGCATATCCCTGTTCAGTCTGTGACAGGGCTCTGTGGACATAAGCAACCGGCTGCTCCTGCAAAAGAGCTACACCCAGTTCTTTCTCCAATGTAGCACACTGGAGTGTCAGTGGCTCTCCTAGCTGGTAGTGCTTTAGTACTTTACATTATCAGTTTCAGTGTGTTAGATGCTTGCTGCTGGGGACCTGCTCAGTCCCACTCAACATCCTGCCTTATGAGTTAACATACGGGTTCTGCTACTATAGCCAGGTGTGGACAGAACTTGGACAGAAAATTTATCATTCCAAAGGGGCACGGTAACAATTTCACATCCACTGAAACGGGCATGCCTCGGACTCCTTGATCTTGTTGGAATCTGTTCAATCCCTCAGTTGTGAGCAGATATCCAAAGTATGTCACCTCATGCTATCTGAGTTGATAGGTGGGTTGAGTTTTATGTTCTTGTCCCTGCATCATTGTAGAAAAGCTTATAGTTTTCTGGCATGGTCTCGTTCAGCTTCTGTATCATTACTCCCTTCACCTACAATGAGGATATCACCTGCAATTATTTTCACTCCAGGAAGTCCTTCCAATACTTGAGTGAATCTCCTCTGGACCACCTCTAGTGCTGGGCCTATGTCCATCAGCATGAGCAGCCATCTGTTGTGACCAAACAGCATTGCAAAAGTTATCAGCATGCTGGAGTCTTTATCCAGGCTTATGTGCCAAAACCCATTCCTCACATCACATACCATAAAGATTTTGGCTTTGGAAAGTTCAGGTAAGATGTCATCAGTTGTACAGTGGATTTAGTGGCATCTTTTCAATGCTCACTTCAGTGGCTTTATCTCTATACAGATGTGTAATCTGCCTGATGACTTCTTTGTCACCACCATGTTGCTTACCAAGGTTATACTGGCCTCTACAGGTGCTATGATATCCCTGCTCTGTTGACTTTTGAGCTCCTAGTGTACTTGATTATGTAGTACCCCTTGAATTTTCCTTTGTGATAAGCACACAGGTTCTATTGTCAGGTCTACTTCAAATCACAGATTTCCTTTGAGTCACCAATTGTCTCTGGAAAACATCCTGTAAGAGGTCGGACTCACCCCTGCAGCACCTCCTGCTGGTCGTCTGGGAAATCAGCTCAATCCAGCCTCCGGAGCACCCTCTGCAGGCCAGTGATCCACCTTGTCCTCTGCTGGCTCCCGTGTCCCTCCCAGGACCCCGGTGCCCCTTACTCTGGGTGCTGCCCCCTGGCAGTACCCACACACACTGGGTCTCCCCTCCGAGGGGAACCCCCACCTCACCTCAGTACTAGGCCACTGCCAGTCACCAACTAGCCCCCGCTCCCTGGGGCAGACTGCAGTATAGACCACTCATCACTAGCAAGGGGGGTTTGGACCTGCTGCCTTGGCCTAGCCCTGGGCTGCCCTCTGCAACCCCCAGTACCTGTTGGCCTTATGCTAGGCCGCAGCCTGGGGCTTTCCAGGCTGGAGCTCCCCAGCTCCTCAGTCTTTCCCCAGCCCTGCTCCACTCAGGTCCCCTACCTCTAGATCCCTGCAGCCAGGCCCTTCTCTCTCTAAAGACAGAGAGAGACTGGCCTGAGCGCTTGGCTCCCTGCCTTTATAGGGCCTGCTGAGTCTGTTTGGGGCGTGGCCCCAGCTGCAGCCACTTCCCCCAATCAGCTCAGCCTTCACGCTGCCTGCTCCCTGGGCTATCTCAGGCCCTTCCAGGCAGGAGCAGGTGTCCATCCTGCTACACATCCCCATATGCTTTCAAAATTGTCTCCATTATCTAAGGACTCATGGAGAGAGTCATGAAGTTATCACCACCATCTGATGTGCCATCCCCCTCTTGTACAAGTCTGAATGAATCTTTCAGAGACCATCCTCTGCTCTTGCATACACTGCTAAAATGTTTGAACTTGCCACATTCCATGCAATGCTATCCTAGTGTGGGGCACTTCTCCTTTACCTGTTTGTGCTGTCTCCCACAGGAAATGCATCTCACTATGGGTATGGAACCCTGACCACTTGCTCTCCTTTGCAGTTGTCTCACTGCATGTACTTCTGGGAGTGTGGTACCTCCTCGGGCTTACATCCTCTCTCAAGGCTTCCACTGCACACCCCATGTCTAATGCAGTGGTGGACAAACTACGGCCCGGGGCCAGATCCGGCCCTCAAGATGTTTTAATCCGGCCCTCGAGCTCCCACCAGGAAGTGGGGTCTGGGGCTTGCCTCACTCCGGTGCTCCAGCGGGGGAGCGGGGTTGGGGTCTTGCCCCACTCCACATGGCTCCCGGAAGCAGCGGCACATCCCCACTCTGGCTCCTACACGTAGGGACAGCCAGAGGGCTCCGCACGCTGCCCCCACCCCAAGCACCACCCCCACAGCTCCCATTGGCTGCGGTTCCTGCCAATGGGAGCTGCAGGGGCGGCGCCTGCGCATAGGGCAGCTCTCAGAGCCACACCTCCGCATAGGAGCCGGAGGGGGGACATGCCGCTGTTTCTGGGAGCTGCTTGAGGTAAACGCCGCCCGGAGCCTGCCCCCCAACCCCCTCCTGTGCCCCAACCTCTGCCCCAGCCCTAATCCCCCTCCCGCCCTCTGAACTCCTAGGTCCCAGCCCGGAGCACCCTCCTGCACCCCTGTCATAACTATAAAGGGAAGGGTAACAGCTCTCCTGTGTACAGCACTATAAAATCCCTCCTGGCCAGAGACTCCAAAATCCTTTTACCTGTAAAGGGTTAAGAAGCTCGGGTAACCTGGCTGACACCTGAGCCAAAGGACCAATAAGGGGACAAGATACTTTCAAATCTTGGGGGGGGGGGGAAGGCTTTTGTTTGTGCTCTTTGTTTAAGGGGTTGTTCGCTCTTGGGACTGAAAGGGACCAGACATCAATCCAGGTTCTCCCCATCTTTCTAAACAAGTCTCTCATATTTCAAACTTGTAAGTAAAAAGCCAGGCAAGGCGTCTTAGTTTTACTTTGTTTTCTCAACTTGTAAATGTACCTTTTACTAGAGTGTTTATCTCTGTTTGCTGTACTTTGAACCTGAGGCTAGAGGGGGGTCCTCTGAGCTCTTTAAGTTTGATTACCCTGTAAAGTTATTTTCCATACTGATTTTACAGAGATGATTTTTACCTTTTTCTTTAATTAAAAGCCTTCTTTTTAAGAACTTGATTGATTTTTCCTTATTTTTAGATCCAAGGAGTTTGGATCTGTATTCACCAGGGAATTGGTGAAAGGTTTCTCAAAGCTTCCCAGGGAAGGGAATGGTGGCAGCGGACCAAAACTAAGCTGGTAGTTAAGCTTAAAAGTCCTCATGCAGGCCCCCACACTTGTACCCTAAAGTTCAAAGTGGGGATACAGCCTTGACAACCCCCAACTCTTCATCCCCCAGCCCCACCACAGATCCCGCACCACCAGCCGGAGCCCTCATACCCTCCTGCACCCCAACCCCCAATTTTGTGAGCATTCATGGCCCGCCATACAATTTCCATACCCAGATGTGGCCCTCGGCCAAAAAGTTTGCCCACCCCTGGTCTAATGTAAGATTGCCTTTCTGGAGCAGCCACTCCTGTAAATGGTGATCCCAAGTGCTACAGACTATCCCATCCTAAATTAGGGAGTCTGTCAAACCCCAAACCCCAACTCCCCAAAATTGCATATAGCAGCCACTGTTTGTAAGGCAGTAACATAGAGGTCTATCCCCTCCTCTTTGGAGTCATCTCTAGAGAAAAACCTGTGTCGCTTCACAGGACCATCAAGTCTGGCAAGTCAAGTGTAAAAGTATAATTAGACAGGCCAAAAAAGAATTTGAATCGCAAAGAGCCAAACACTCAAAAACTAACAGCAAAACACGCTTTCAGTACATCAGAAGCAGGAAGCCTGTCAAACAATCAGTGGAGCCACTCAACAGCTAAGGTGCTAAAGGAGCACTCAAGGAAGATAAGGCCATTGCAGAGAAGCTAAATGAATTCTTTGTATCAGTCTTCACTGCAGAGGATGTGAGGCAGGTTCCCATACCTGAGCCATTCTTTTTAGGTGACAAATCTGAGGAATGGTCTCAGATTGAGGTGTCAGTAGAGGTGGTTTTGGAACAAACTGACAAATTAAATAATAAGAAGTCACCAGGACCAGATGGTATTCACCCAAGAGTTCTGAAGGCACTCAAATATGAAATTGCAGAACTACTAACTGTCCAATCTAACTTATTTAAATCAGCTTCTGTACCAGATGACTGGAGGATAGCTAATGTGACACCAATTTTTTAAAAAAGGCTCCAGAGGTGATCTTGACAATTATAGGCCAGTAAGCCTAACTTCAGTATCAGGTAAATTGGTTGAAACTATAGTAAAGAACAGAACGATCAGACACATAGATGAACACGATTTGTTGGGAAAGAGGCAACATGGCTTTTGTAAAGGGAAATCATGCCTCACCAATCTATTAGAATTCTTTGAGTGAGGTCAACAAAACATGTGGACAAAGGTGATCCAGTGGATATAGTGTACTTGGACTTTCAGAAAGCTTTTGACAAGGTCCCTCACCAAAGGCTCTTAGGCAAAATAAGCAATCATGGGATTATGAGGAGAGGTTCTCTGATGGATCTGTAACTGGTTAACAGACACAAAACAAAGGGCAGGAATAGATGGTCAGTTTTCAGCATTGAGAGAGGTAAATAGTAGTATCACTCTGGGATCTGTACTGGGACCAGTACTTTTCTCCAGATCATTTATGAATATGTTGAATGAGTAAACAGTGAGGTGGCAAACAAGTTTACTCAAGATTTAAGACTTACAAAGGGATCTCACAACACTAGGTGACTGGGCAACAAAATGGCAGATTAAATTCAGCATTGATAAATGCAAAGTAATGCACATTGGAAGACATAATCCCAACTATACATACAAAATGATGGGGTCAAAATTAGCTGTTATAACTCAAGAAAGAGATCTTGGAGTCATTGAGGATAGTTTTCTGAAAACATCCATTCACTGTACAGCAGCAGTCAAAAAGTTAACAATGTTAGGAACCATTAGGAAAGGAATAGACAATAAGACAGAAAATATCATAATGCCACTTTATAAATCCATGGTATGCGCACTCTTTGAATACTGCATACAATTCTGGTCATCCCATCTCAAAAAAGATATATTAGAATTGGAAAAGGTACAGAGAAGGGCAACAAAAGTAATAAAGGGTATGGAAGCAATCTGTAGAGGAGAGATTAAAAAGACTGGGACTTTTCAGCTTGGAAAAGAGACAACTAAGAGAAGATATGATAGAGCTCTATAAAATTGTGACTGGTGTGGAAAAAGTGAATAAGGAAGTGTTATTTACCACTTCACATAATACAAGAGCCAGCAATCACCCAATGAAATTAATAGGCAGCAGGCTAACAAAAGGAAGTACTTCTTTACACAACACAGTCATTGCCAGGAGATACTTTGAAGACCAAAACTATAAGAGTTCAAAAAAGAACTATATAAATTCCTGGAGGATAGGCCCATCAATGGCTATTAGCCAGGATCATCAGGAATGCAATCCCATACTCTAAGTGTCCCTAGCCACTGATTGCCAGAAACTGGGAGTGGACCATGAAGGATGGATCACTTGATGACTGCCTCTTCTTTTCATCCCCTCTGATGCACCTGGGATTGGCCACTGCTAGAAGACAGGATACTAGGCTATATGGACCATTGGTCTGACCCAGTATGGCTGTTTTTATGTAGAGTAAAATAATAATTTTACTTACCCGTTGTTGTTGGCCTCCTGCATGGCCAGGTCTCTGGACAGCTCAAACTCCATCTTCCACTGTGTCTATCACTGGGCAAGGTTTGTGTCTACAAAATCCAGGGCTCTGAGGGAGAAGTTAGACTGAGATCCAAAGTTCATGCTGTCAGCTGCTACACTTCAGAGAACTCACAGCACCAATACTTTCGTTTGCAAAGAGTGATGCTGAATTTAGGTTAAGTTGAACAAGTGGAAATTTATTAAGTTCTTTGGACTGCTCTCTCCATGTGGCTGAGTTGGTTCCAGCCTCACTCCCCAGTGGCAGCGTTCTGTTTCCCTAGTGGCCTGTCTATAACAATCCCACCAGGGAGCATGGGCCCTCTGACTCCAGTTCCGCTGGTCATGATACACAGGTAGCCTTCACAGCTGAGTAGAGAGGTGCCTTATACCCAATTTTCTCCCCTGTGCAGACATGTAACAGAGTTCACAACTGAGTAGTGTGTTTCAATCAGATGCACTGGGATGATAGACTCTTCAATAAGATTTGGTCAAGGAGTTATAAATTAGCATTTATCACTAGCTAGAAAAAACAAAGCATGGATAACGTGACAGAAATTCAAAATATACTGTACAGAAAACAAATTAGTAAAGCTGACTATTAAGATGTTCATGCTATTAGCAAGTTATGTATAGCAGAGGACTTCTCTCTGTCTTACATATTCATATTGTAATAGTCCTGGTAGTATTTAGGTACTCTAACTCCACCTTTTCCTTCTAGACTCAAAACAATTAAAATCTGTTTCATTTTAACTGAAATTTAAAATTAATGAAAAAATAAGAGAAAGGTGACATTTCAGAATACTTAACATAAGCAAGTTTCAGAATAAGTAACTAATTTTTTTAGGTCCAGTATTAATTGTTCACATCAGGGGACATATGCTAAAAGGCCATCAGAATATATTTAGGGTACAGAAACCCCAAACAGGAACACTGATTTGGTATCTCCTCAGACTCCTCAAACTCCTTCACTTCCATAAGTCTGAGGAGATACCAAATCAGATCTGAACTTCATAGCTCAACTTCTACCTCAATATAATGGACCTGAACAGGAACACAGGAGCAGAAATCTCTTGAATTGTGAGGAAGTTTGAATTCAGATCTTCACTGTTTGGCTCAGGACCCTCTCCAGACTGGAGCTTCATTTACAAAAACAGAAAACCCACCACAACTGGGAATGTGTGGTGCATGCCTACTATCTATTGCTGTTAATCTTGGCCTGGGCCGTCAAGTCTTCTGCCGCCCAAATTAGTTTTTGAAATATTGAGGTCATTTCTGTCTGAAACAGAATTTAAGGAAACAGCTGAAGTAGCTGAAGCCAACAAGTGCTTTGTTATACTTAACCCAGATTTCCTTGCACCTGGCTGAGAGGTCACTGTGCTTTCAGTACCTGCAAGATGTGAACTTGATCTTGCCCCAGATTTTAACTTAAAAACAATAATACAAAAAAGCTTTGAACTTGAGCCTACAGCCAATCTATTCTACAATATGCAATAGTAATACAATAGAGGAAATGCTTTGCAAAGTGGAGATCTGCCACCTAGCAACCATTTGGAAGTGTTTTCTTCAGTAGCCTGAGACCCACTACACAGACTTTAAAGACGAAAGCTTGGGGGGTTAGAGGGAGGGTTGCAAGACTACTCTCTGCATCTGTGACACAGACAATTGTTGAATGAGTGATCAGGACTTCATTCTCAGGGAAAAAACATGCAGATTAAGAGACCTGTTTAAGTCAGACTCTGCTGTTGACAGGGATAAGGGAAGTTCAATTTGGGGGAAAATGTGTTTACATTAAAAAAGGAAGGATCCTGTTTCGTAGCGGCTTTGGACTCTGCAGATGACATTTCTGTGATGATGGTCATGTTCGTTCTGAGATGGGGATTTACTTGATGCAAAATTATTATAGGAGATTTGATTACTTTGAGAGTGAGAACAACTAAGATAAGGACAGATTTTATGGCAAAGTGGATTACAAAAACCTCTGGACTCCCGACAAATATACACAGGATTATGGAATCAGTAGGACGAAAACCTGCATGTAACCACATGAGTGTTTCCTCAAACAGGCCCTGATTCAGCCAGGTACTTAAGCACGTGCCTAACTTTAATCATGTGAGTCAACTCACTGATGTCAATGGGATGATTCATGTGCTTAAAGATAGGCACCTGCTTAACCAGCTGGCTGAACAGGTACTTAGGAAATTCATCAGAAGTGGCAGAATAATTTGAAATCTAGCAAAACTCTCTTCACAAAAAAACCTCCGATTATTGCTAGAAATCACGCAGGTTTCCTTTCTTCACGGGTTATCAAGCAAAACTGCAACTTCCCAGACAAGAGCCAAATTTCTACTCAATGCCATATTTCTGACCACACAGCGGATTACAAATAGATATGATACAGATGACCGTAAGTTAATTGCCTTACATTCACTTGAAGTTATGTTATTCAACTGAAGAAAAAAAATCAAAAAGAACATATTAAAAGTTCTTTAATATTAAAAAGGTAAATAAGATTTGTCCTAAGCCTTCTTAAAGGGTGGGTCTAGGTCTCTGAAACAGAATGTAAATAAAATCATTAATTAAAAAAAACAAAACAGAAAAATATTGGGGAAAAACAAAGCAACATATGGGGAAGAGCCAAGCACATGTACAAAGACAGATAAAGCCTAAACAAATGAAACATGTACTCCACAAATAGAGTGACCAGACAGCAAATGTGAAAAATTGGGATGGGGGTGGGGGGTAATAGGAGCCTATATAAGAAAAAAACCAAAAATCGGGACTGTCCCTATAAAATCGGGACATCTGGTCACCCTATCCACAAACAATGCAGGAAACATAAAAACTGACTAAAAATAAAATGAAATGAAACAAAACAGGAAAAATTTCAAATGAATAAAAAATGTATATGTCTCAACAATGAGACAGAACTCCACACAGTCATATGAGAAAAACACATGCTTCTCTCTCAGAAACAAGCGGGGGTTGGGCGGGGAGGGGAATGCCACAGCCATAAGTGAGGGAAAACATAATACATTAACTTCAACCAGAGATTTCTATCTCTACTAACTGCAGAATACAAGGGGGAAAACACATCCCAAAATTTAAAAAAGGAACAGGTAATTCAATTGTCAGTTATTGTTTCATAGCACATGAGTGTGTGTTAATATTATGTAGCCAGGATTTCTTTTTGAATGATCTTTAGAAAGTTTCTTTTGTATACTTTTCATCTGTTTCACCATCAAATCTAACTCATCATACAACATCATTAAGAGGTTTGGTATTGCTCCAGGCACATTACTGAAATAATCAGCATTCCTAAATCTACCATAATTAATAATTGCAGTACCACATTTTACAAGATTGTCTGATTACATAGTTCTTTAATTATGCTGTAATTAATAATTGTGTTTCTATAGCAACCCTCTTTCCCCCACATACTGCATTTTAGACACTGTACAACAGAATACAAAATTATACAAAAAACATATTAAGAATATAAACACAAAAATAAATGTGGTCTTCAACTGTTTAATGAGGAAAGAAATAGATATAGTGCAAATAAAGGCTGTTATAAAACAACTTAAAAGGGGGAAAGCTTTAAGGTGTTTTTCTAAAAGCGACAAAGAATGAAATGAAATAAAGTTCAAGGGAGAGTGAGTTACACACTATACAGGGCTGGATTTACATCTTACACACCCCCTAGGCATAGCATCTTCAGCATCCTCCCCTCCCCCTACAGCTGACCTTCATGTTTTCCGTAAAAAATGAAACTTTTAACTTTTAGGCGCCCCTAGGCATATGCCAACTGTGCCTAATTGGAAATCTGATCCTGACACCATAGGGCCCATCACAGCAAAAGTGCAATTGCCTGACAAGTTCAGATGTGAAGATGGAAACCTGATACAGCTTGTGATGTGTGAACTCAGATACCCATCAGTAAAATGCTCAGTGAGATGGTCTCAAAGGGAACCAAGGCCAACTCTGTTAAGGGCTTTAAAAAGCACAAGTGCCAATTTAAAGTTCCATTCACCTTTTCTGGCCAATGTAAAAGAGTAGGACTGGCAATGGGCTTGATCCTGCAAGATGCTGAGCAGTTGGACCCTGATTCAGCAAAGCACTTTTTAATTTTTAAGCATATGAGTAGTCCCCACTGACTTCAATGAGACTACCCATAAAAAGAACCAATGGTTGGAAGTTAAAGCCAGACAAATTCAAATTAGAAATAAGGCACACATTTTTAACAGTGCAGGAGGTTACGTGTTGGAACAAACTACCAAGGGAAGCAGTGGATTGTCCATCTCTTGATGTCTTCAGATCAAGACTGGATGCCTTTCTGCAAGATATTCTTTAGTCAAACTCAAGTGTTTGAGCTCAATGCTGGGGGAACTGAGCAAAATTCTATGGCCTGTGACAGACATGAGATCAGACTAGATGAGCCAATAGTCCCATCTAGCCTGAAAATCTGTGATCCATGAATCTACTCATGTGCTTAAAGTTAAATGCATGTTTAAGTGCTTTCTGGATTGAGGCCATCGTGCTTCAGCACCTTGCAGGATCAGCCCAGTGGGATTGTGATAACTCAAACCAGTGAGCTGTTGTGCCACTGCACTCTGAACACGCTGGAGCAGCCCCACTGAGAGCCCTACAAGAGGGAGTTAAAATAGCTGAGATACATGGTCACAAGGGCATACATTTGCTTTTTGTGAGATCATCACCGAAGAAGTAACCACACAAATTCCTGATCTCGATAGTATGATTTACAGACAGCATAGCATCAGGGATTCAAATATATTGAAATATTATTTGATATTGTCAGTGAGCTTTTAACAATTATGATTGGATGATCCTGTATTAACTGAAAAGCCATTTGATTATTTGTAAATGGAAAACCTAGCTGAAAAAAATCAGACAGTTTAAAACACTGCATTGACTTATCCAAAGGAGACTGAGAAATACTTTGGATCTAATGTTAATAATGGAGTCACTTTAAGGAATCAAAACTACCATATGGTATTGTTCTTTGGCACCATCTTGAGAGTCAAAAATTAAGTAAAATAATATTGTCAAGGGAAGCTTCAAAAAGATTAACATGCTGGGAGAAGTGGAGTCAGGGACAGCTATGTCTTCCAGCCACGGGCACTGATGTCAGGTTAGAAGGCAATAGGAGCTGAGGGTGCTCACCACCATATTGGACCTATCTCAAACTGTGGTAGTGGCCAGAAAAGTGAATGCATAAAATTGCCACCTTGTTATTTGTCTTATCTGCTGCTCACGTGCCTTCTGAGTCATACCATAAGCATATGCCTACTTTACTATTCAAAGCAATTTCTACTACTCTTTGTGATCTTCAGTGATCACTTAGGGTACATGTATACTGCAAATAAAGGTGCAATTGTAGTGTAGGTAAGCATAACTGTGATAGCTTAAATCTAGCTAGTATGGGTAATGATAGCAGTGAAGTCAAGGTAGCACAGACTGTGGTGCAAGCCAGCAATCTGAATATATAATCAGGGTCCCCAGTGGGCTTGTACTGGGGGCAGCTAACCCACGCTGAAGCCTGTGCCACTATGTCTTCATTGCTATGGTTACCTGCACTAGATTAGAGCTAACCTGGGTATGCCTACCCACACTACAGTTACGCCACACCTTCATTTGTGATGTAGTCATACCTTCAGTGCTTCAGGTGCTCTGCCTGGGATCCTCAAACCTTAAAAGTCATAGTCCCCAAAACCACACTCTCAGGTCTTCAGAGCTTGCTTAGCTTTGGAAGAACAAGCTGTGTTTACCTAACCCATCCATCTATCAATTTCTAATATATCCACAGGACCAGATTCTCAGCTGGTTCAAATTGATGTAGCTCAGTTGAAGTCAGAAGAGCTACGTTGAATTACACCAGTTGAGAATATGACCTATAATACCTAGTCAATAATATTATCTGTGTTCTGTTTTCCACATTATTAGTCATATGTAGTAGTTGTGAAAGCACATTTATGGGCAAAATTTGGCCCTGCATTTTGATTCAAGTTTTTATTGCGGGTGATAATGTATGAAGCAAAAAAGATTCAGCTTGATTTTCAAATGTAGGTTGATCTCGCAGAACTGTTAAATTCTGAGCAAATTTGATTTTTAAAATTACTTTACTAACCACTTTAAAATCAGGTGACCCCCCAAAAACGAAATATACTTACGTAGTTATAAATTCCAGAATCTTTGATGAATGTGGCCCCTTAAGAGTATTCAGAATACTTTGGGAACCTGTTTGGATACAAAGAAAGATATACATTAAAATTGGCAGAATAACTGGCTGGCATCAGATGTAAGTGATTATTATTGCATGTAATTTATTTGGTAAATCCTATTGTGTATTATCCACATCTACCAGATGCTCCTAAACAAAATATGCTCTGCCAGATCAATTCTGTATGTACTTGATGCCTAAGTTAAACAGCATATGGATGTTGACATGAATTGATAACTTAATTATCCACATTTTTTTTCTATGGGGAATCTGACGGAGAGTTTCTGATGTGATCGTTTTAATTTTGCATATCTTGAGTTTCTGCAGCTCTTGCATTCTGTGCTATTTATATATGTTCTGTTTGATCTTTAGTTGGATGCACAATAGTCACTACCTTGCCCATAGTAATAATAAATAATAATAAAAAAAAACACATTTTAGGGCTACCAACTCTTCTGTCCAAGTGAATATAAGTGAAGCACATTTTCATGTGTCTTCTTCATTGTTATTTAAATGCAAATGGATGATGGATAACGTCTCAGAAGAATGGGGCAATAGTAAGAATTCTGAACTAAAGATAGGACCACATTTTTGTGATAATACCTTAGCTTCAATAAACATCCTTATCTAAATCAAATACAAATTTACATGTAGTTACTTATAAGAAGATAATTAAAAAGCAAGAGACAGGACCATGCTTTCTGGCAAAATATCTATGGGAGAGTAAAACATACTTTGAAAACTCTGAGATTCCAATTCCAGAGTCTTCAAGGAGTCATGAAGTTGGGGGCTGTTATTGCCTTCCCATGGAGTGGACTGGAATGTGGCTCTTCAACCCTGCAAATGTCCTGAGATCTGCAGGGAAATGCTCTGGACATTCAGAGGAATGGGGTATTCCGTGGTGTGTCATGCTAGCAATGCTTCTCAGCCTTTGCTTCTGCTTTTGCTAGGGAATTTAAAAGCATGAAGCAAGAACAATGACAGCATCAACAATAATTCTGGTGGGTTTGCAATAAGATATGCCACTTTGGATGCTGTGCTTTGGCCAGGCCTCTTCCAAACCAGCCCCACATCTCTAAAACCTGCAGAACCATGCAGATGTGCCTCACCAGGCCTGGTGCAGATAGAATGAAACCACAGAGTATGGCTACACTGCAATTAAAAACCTGCGATGGGCCTGTGCAAGCTGACTTGGGCTCATAGGGCTCAGGCTAAGGAGTTGTTTAATTTCAGTGTAGGCATTCAGGCTTGGGCTGGAGCCTGGGCTCTAGGACTATATGAGGTAGGGTCCCAGAGCTTGGGCTACAGCCTGAGCGTCTATACCTCAATGAAACAACCCCTTAACCCGAGTCAGCTGGCATGGACCAGCCACAGGTATCTAATTGCAGCGTAGACTAGGTTGACCAGATAGCAAGTGTGAAAAATTGGGAAGGGAGGGTAGTGGGGGGTAATATGGTCCTATATAAGACAAAGCCCCTAATATCGGGACGCGGTCCCAATAATATCCATAGACATACCCTTAGGGTAAAGCCCTAGTTGTACAAACTTCCTGTTTCCTCCTCTGGCTTAAACAGGGGCTGCGGCCCAATCAGGATCCTTGGACATCTCCCAATCAAAGCGTAGGGGTGAGACTTGAGCCCCAGTTCGGCTTCGTGGACTCTGGTCCCAGCTGCTGCCTGTGAGCTGCTGGGTGAGGATTGGAGAATGACCACCCCCACAGACTTGGCTTTGAGACCCACAGGCCCGCAGAGGTGGGGACAAAATTGCCCTAAGTGGAAATGCCCAAATGCAACCAGTTAATATATTATAATGTTAATAATTGGAATCCATAACTTGTATTTACATTATTCATACATTATTCTTTAAGAAAAATCCTTCTTTTTTTATGACAGAGGCAGGCTGTTGACTTACCTCAGTTCAAGTTTAATGCAATATGCTATCATGTAATTAGCATGAGTGAATGAATAAGATTCCTAGTGTCTCACAAAAAACCCACCAAGGGAAAAGAGGTGACAGAGGTCATTACAAAGTGAGGCATCCAGGCCACTGGTAAAATACATTTGGTAGTGCTTTCTTCACTCTGTCAGGGACACGAGCCTGTAGGGAACTCCACTTCTTGCCAATGTCAAGAGCAGACTTTTACTGAAGGATACTCTTGTCAAATTCAATAGCACAGGTGTCCCAAGACAAGCTCAGGGAATTTATAAACATACTGAGCAGAAGAGGAAGGACCTCCTGAGCCTCAATATTTTAGTTTCTGTGTGCAGGGCCGGATTTAGGCCAATTCAACCAATTCCCCTGAATCGGGCCCCGCCCCTAAGAGGGCCCCGCACCCAAGCCCCGGTACGGTGTACCAGCAAGAGCCGGTGTGCTGTACCCAGGCGGCCCGGCTTCCCCAGGGGGCAATTTAAAGGGCCTGGGGCTCCCAGCAGGGGCTGAAGCCCCAGGCCCTTTAAATTGTCACCATAGCCCCACTGCTGGAGCCCTGGGGTAGGGCTGCGAGGCTCTGGGGGCTATTTAAAAAGTCCGGAGCTCCCGTTGCTTCTACCGCCCCGGCCCTTTAAATAGCTGCTGGAGCGCCGCCGCTTCCCCAGGGCTCCTGCAGCTATTTAAAGGGCCGGGGCAGTGGAAGCAGAGGAGCCCTGGGCTCTTTAAATAGCCCCCGAGCCCCGGGCTGCTGCTGCTACCCCAGTGGGGGAGGGAGGAGGAGGAGGCACTTACCGTACAGGGTGGGCTGTACCCGCACCCTCTGCCCGCACCAGCCCCGCACCCCCCTGCCCTGCCCGCACCAGACCCTGTCTCCAGCCACCCCCGCACCTCTCACCCTGCCTGCAGCCAGACCCTACCTCCAGTCAGCCCCTGCCCTGCCTCCAGCCAGCCCCATGTCCACTGGTGCCCTGCAGTACCCAGGGCAGTAACCCTGCACACCTGCTTCAATGAGGGGGGCAGGGAGCAGCTGGGACCCACACATGTGCACACCCTAGGGTGACCAGACAGCAAGTGTGAAAAATCGGGATGGGGGTGGGGGTAATAGGATCCCATATAAGAAAAAGACCCCAAAATCGGGACCGTCCCTATAAAATCGGGACATCTGGTCACCCTAACACACCCCCAGGGAGTGGTGGGGACCCACACATGTGAAACGGAGCTCATTTCTAGTTCAGGCCCATCTTTTTAGAAAAGAACTTTAGGTAGGGTTAACATACATCCTTATTTTCCCGGACATGTCAGGCTTTTTGGTTCTTAAATCGCCGTCCGGGAAAATACGGACATATGGTAACCCCATTGGTACAAAAAATACATACTGTGGCACATCTCTTAAATCATAACTTTTTATAGGGAATCGGTTGCTAAGAAATGAAAGGCTTTTTTTTACATTTTGTTTTAAGTCATCCCTGCCGGGGCCCCGCCGAAAATGTTCGAATTGGGCCCTGCAATTCCTAGAGCCGGCCCTGTCTGTGTGAATACAGGTTACGAGATATCTTATTTGAAGGCTAGTCAGCTCAAATATTACCTTTAAGCCAAGTACATCAAAAGATACATTTCTTTAAACTTTTCTCTTACATATTGTTCTTTCAGCTGGTTTAAAACTGATCAAGAGAAATAAACAGGCTGTGTAACACTAACTTAAGGTTATTTTAGAATGACTGTACCGTACTGAAATAATGAAGAAACTGTGAGAATTTGTATTCTGATCTTTTCAGATGAGTTTGTAAACAATAATTTGCTACACTTGGTTTGTGATTTCAACTCCCCAACATATTTTTTGTTCTCAAACAAAAATTAATTTTATTGCAGCCATACCATTCCAGCAGTGAACTTGCCAGGATTCAAAACTTGGCAGCATAGGGCCTGGTCAGTACTTGGGAGACCTCAAAAGAAAACCCAGAATTCTGCAGAAAATGCTGCTGGTGCCTCGGTAGTTGCTACGCTTACCAGCAAGTATGGTATTTCAGGTCAAAGATTTTGGAAGTGACATCTTACTGTGGAGATGTAAAAAAAAGGTTCTGTGCACTTGCAGTAACTGAATATCCCACACCACTTTTCTTAAGACTAGAGTTGTTAACTTCACTGCCCTTGCTAAATTCTGATTTGGGTACGTACAGCTCTCCAGCCCAAAAATCTCCCTGCATGTTCAAATGGGTATTTTTTCCACTTTCTGTCCTAAACAATTGCATCATGTTGGTTAAGCACCTGCCTTATTCTGCCCCAAAGTTGGTTGAATGTCAGTGATCAGTGAAGTGGTTTCTCAATTACAGGCAGAGTTGGTGATGCCACCTATAGTAAAGGTTGCCCTTATGCTTCCCACTATAAGACCTTGTTTTCAGTGGTTTATAACTTTGCCATGCTTTAACCGTTGGAGCTGAAATTTTCCATTCTGGGTATCTGCCTCAAGTGGACTTTAATTTGGAAAGCTTTAGCAATAATGCTTCAGCCATTTCTTAGAATGGAATTGGGGAAAATACTTTTTTTGCTCATGTTACAAAATTCTTACAAACTTTTAATTACAAACCTTTATAGCCTCCTTGCTTTGGGGGGAGGGATAGCTCAGTGGTTTGAGCATTGGCCTGCTAAACCCACGGTTGTGAGTTTAATCCTTGAGGGGGCCATTTAGGGATCTGGGGCAAAAATCTGTCTGGGGATTGGTCCTGCTTTGAGCAGGGGGTTGAACTAGATGACCTCCTGAGGTCCCTTCCAACCCTGATATTCTATGAAGCAGGGACTTGAAATTTGACAAGGGGGTTGCTCTTGTGTCAGGCCGTTTGCCATTCCTGTAAATATTTCCCCAAATTTAGGCAGGTTATAAGCCTCTGAAAAATCACTGTTCACACATATTTAGTAGAAACTTACTAGAGTTTGCACCTAAATTCTTTGACAATTCTGTCTGTACTGATCACGCACCATCACCTCACAGCTCTTACATGCTGATTGGAGTGATTGAATATGCTACAGCTCAGGGTTGCAGGGACTGAACAAGACTTACCTGGCAATTTCTTCTCCTGGCAGCCAAGGGCTGCTGTAGGACCAGGCACAGGAACTCAGAGCAGGAAGACTCTCTCTGGTACTCTCAATGATCCTAGGCAGCACAAAGAAGGAAGCAGCCTGACTCAAATGCAGATAGAACAAAGGATGGATCTAGCGGGGGGAGAGAGAGTAGATTGTGAGAGGAGCCTGGTGAGGGAGAGACTGGGACTGGGAGTGGGGGATGGGAAGGAGACCGACTGATTGGGCAGACTGGACCTGGAATCCAATTGCAGGGGAAGACAGATTGAATGAGGAGCCAGGGGGAAGAGACTGGGACAAGGAGTCTGGGGGAGAGAATAGGACCGGAAGCGGGGCAGTGAAGAGACTGAGATGAGATGAAGAGCCTTGGTAAGGGGCAGGGGTGGAAGACTGGGACTGGCTGGGTGAATTGTTAGGACAAGGACCCTTGTGGAGGGAGACAAATGAGGACCCTGGAGAGGGAGATTGGGACTGGGACTTGGACAGGGAGCCCAGAGGGAGAGACCAGGACTGGAATGAAGCCCTGAGAAAGTGGAGACTGGGATGAGGAACTAGGAGGTGGTGTTAGGGAGATGGACTGGGATCACTACAGCACACTACTTTCCAGAACCTGGAATGGAATCCGAGATTTTCTATGTTTTTAAAAGAAGCAAATGGAGAAATTAAACACACAAAAAAGATGTTAAAAGAATGTTAAGGTTGCAGAGTAAAGCATTCAAAAGTTAGGAAGTGCCAGAATTAAGGTTGTCCATGCAACACAGTTCTGATTGATCCCCAGAGTACGCCCATCCTGTGCACTGACTGAGGCAGGGGTCCTGTGAAAAAAATCTTATGTGATCATGTAATTAAAGGCTGTATCATAATACATATGCACCTGGTCCGATTTAAGGTTGCAACCATAATTCTGGTATTTCCTAACTGTTGAGTGCTTGACTTTGCAGTCTTCATGTTCTTTAAACATAGCTTTTTGGATGTAAGAACTTTAGTTTTCATCTGAATGAAAGGAACTATATTTAAAATCATCATGGGACCTGGTATTTTTTGTATTGTGAAAGTGTCCAAAGGCCCAGTGCGCCCATTCAGTCACACATTGCATAAATACATAGGTTCACAAGGTCTCTGCTCTATAGATCTTACAATTAAATCCTCTAAGGTTCTAAATATCCACAATTCTCATTAATGAAAATGTTAACACTTCACAAGAGGCACTTAGAACCTTGTAGAATCAGACTCAGAATTATTATTCTTGTTCATACTTTTAAAAAATTGCATTCCTTTCTGTGTCCATACAAAGAGGTGTATTTTCATCTTGTTACATGGGGAGTTTCACATGTAAATCCCTGACCAGTGAAGTGACAAAAGACTCCACTCATCATAGCTGCTTTGTATTCCAAACTGACAAAATAATCCAAACTCATGTAGCAGAGTTGGGAGAGTTGATCAACTTGAGTTTAAGATGAGTCAACTTGTGAGTAATACAGCCATTATAAATCATGAAAAGAAAGCAAGGTCATCTCCTACCACTACAGGAATATATATTTATGTATGGAGGGGAGGTAAACACTCAGAGTGGAATTTAAAAAATTGGCAATGTGAAACAGTTCCAAATCATTTAGGCATGATAATCAGTTACAAGTATAAATACAATATATTAATTTATTTTTAAACATACTTGTGTTCTGTTCACACCACATGTGACTTTAGAGCCAGTGATTTTCTAATTTTAGGGATTAAGGAATGATACAATTTATTGACTACTAAATGTACCAGATATGTCAGATAGAACATAAACGTGCCTGCAATCATATATAGCTAAATCCTTATGTTTCATTTGTTTCAGAGGAACACGTCACTCCAATAGCTGGAGAAGAGGATAAGCAGAGCAGGGTTAATTGTGAACTCATTGAAGAACAGTACAATGCAGAGAGCAGCTATGGCCGAGATGACAAAATGTGAAAGAAAGAAACACTTTTTTCTCTCTCTCTAGGTGATAGGGGTTAAAGAATTAGGGTAAAGTTTTCTAAAGTGTCCATGTGATACAAGCATCTACATTTCATTTTCAAAAATGACTGCAGCAATAAATTGGATCTTTGCACACAGAAATGATGAGGTATTCAAATTTCAATGAGCAACCATTTTCATTACACACACAAATTAGGCAAGAAGTTGTGTACAAAAATTTAGCTTGTGGTAGTGGGCACCTGCTCATTTAAAAATCATGCCCTAAATATTGGAAAGGGTGTATATGGAGACATGTAATTTCACATGCCAAACCTCATGCTTTCAAAGCTCAATCATTTCCATTGCTACATAATTCCACAGAAAATTTTATTTTAACACACATGTGGCTAGCTACATAGTCGCACAAAATTAATTGCCAGGCTTCTAGCCAGCCTCTGCTATGGAGGGCTGCCACTTGACAGTTGCTAGAAATAGTAATTATAAATTATTATTTTTTTGCTGATTTTTCACTCAGCATAGTGAAAATATATTTGCAGTGAACACAGTATTTCCAGTTTCAGGGCCTGATTCTCATTTACACTAAGTCCCTCTTTATACTACTCTGGCAGTTTAAAGGGGCTTTGGTTTAAGAATCAGGCTCCTAAAATAGAAAGTGATACATGTATTCATTTGGGGGGAGAAGGCCCATGCAATACTCTACATGCTACATTAATTCCACTTAAGCCATAGAGTGGGATTTAGTGACACTGGCCCATGCAAGGGCCTCTGTACCATTATGAATTTCATACTTGATGCTGAACAAAATGAGATTATTAATTCATTCTACTCAATTTTTCTTCCATTCACTCATCTGCGATGAAGACTGCAATCAGACCAGCACACTTTTATGCAAATTTAGTATTTATCCAATTTTTTTTGTAAATAACCATAAATCTGGATTTTGATGCAGATGGACGTGACAGATGTCCTTCTACTCAAAAGAATAAAAGATAACTTGCCAAAGATTTTATTTTTCTTAGAAGAAACCTTTTATTAACCAGATATGATTGGGTACAGAAAATGCCAGTTGGATATTTACACACCCCTATGAGGAAGAGAGTATTGCATTATTATTAATTATAAATGTTTCTAATAGTGCCTACAATATTCTAGGCGCTGCATGAACATTTGTTGTGGAGGACAAAGAAGGCATACAGTAGACAGGGTACGCTATAAAAAGGAGCTTAACATTTTATAATGGATCTCAGTGTAATTAAAAGCTGGCGTGCATTAGTTCTAGGAGCATACTTAAAATAGGAAGCACTCCATTGTGTCCCTTGATCAGTCCAAGTCTTTTGAAGATTTTTTTTCCCAAAGAAGAGTTACTTTATTATGTATCTTATTATCTTAACTTTAGGTTAGTACAGTGATTCTTACTGACATCCTTTCTAAAAGATGTATTTTCCCCGATGTCTTCCCCAAAATATGCAAATAAATACCTTTAAAATTCAGTTAACTCCATTTTGTAGATCTGGCTCTGATATGGCTACTTCTATATACATTTGCATCCAGATCTATAAATACATCCTTTTATTTACTCTTATGATTTCTAACACTCATTGTAATCAGTATATTACAAAAAACAAACTCTGTCCCTCAACATTTATGTGAATATACTGTATTTTTACAGAATGAGAGGGTAAAATGGTCTCTTGATATTTGTTGTGGGTAGAAAAGTTTGCGGATAAGCAAAAATTATACTCCTGTTTAAGTGATTGCTATCCTTGTAGAAAAGCTGAATTAATTTATCAGTCTGAAATTCCAATAGCAACCTCCTTTTCCCCTTGCATCTGTAGCCAACAACTTAGGCTCTCTTCCCTAGCAGCAAGTGACCTCTTCCCATCTCCAACCTAATGGTGTCTTCCTGCAATTGTGCTGGGCCTGTCATTCTCTAAAAGTAATAGACTGTGAGCCACTCCAAATCCTAATGTATGCAATATGGGGACACCTTAATGGGAGGCAGTTACTGGTGATACACCACACAAACCACCTCAAACCACACACTAGACCCTAAGTTCATCATTAAGGCAGGGATTGGAAAGCAGCTAAAGTGGGGGAGAAGGTGGAGAATCAGCCAGCGAAGTATGACAAACACTTGAAGTACCAATACCTCTTTGGTACATGCAAAAATGATTGAGAGTTATTTGTCTCAGTGAACACAAAACATAGTTAAACATTTACACATATTAAGTTGATTCCCAGAGATATGAACATTGATCCTTATTGACAAGAAGTCTATTTATCTACTCTATTAGGAGGCACAGGAATATACAACAGACAAAGTGTCCAGAGATCAGTCTCCTACAGTATTAGCTTAGTTTGCCTTACATTGTTTGTAGAGCTGGTCAGGAATTTTCAGATTAGACATTTATTATTGGAGAATGCTGATTAATCAGAATCAAAACTGTTCAGTGAAAAGGGTTGGTTTTGACAAGTCTTCCAATAGAAAAATTTTTGAAACCTTTTCCAAAAATTGTCCACATTTTCAAAACAAAAAACAAAGTTGAAAGTTTTTTGTTTTGAAGTTTTGTTTCAAATTTTTTGTTAATTTGTACAAAAAAAGGTTTAATTTTTGAAAGACCATAAACAAAACAAAATATTTCAAAATCATCAAAATGTTTCAATTGACTTAATTTTTTTTCTTGGATTATCAATTTGCAATAATTGTTGAGATTCTGACTTTTTGTCCTGATTTAGGATGGGAAAAAAAATTCAAAGTCTATTTATTGCCTGCAGCCCTTGCACCACTTATTCACATGTACTTCACTTTGTTTACTGTTAGGCTGGTCTATACTTAAAAATTAGAACGACCTAACTACGTTATTCAGGGCTGTGAAAAATTTTGTGCCCTGAGCACTGTAGTTAGGTGCCCTAATCCCCAGTGTAGCTCCCACCTCTCAGACACATGGATTAACTAAACAGACAGAAAGCCCCCTTCCATTGATGTAAGAAGTGTCTACACTACAGCGGCACAGCTACAGTGCCATAAACATGCTCGCAGATACAGTCCCAGTGTTTCAGATCCCATTAATCCTGCATCTGACAGGAGGGAGAATGTTTAGCGGAGGAGTCCCTAAAAATTTTAGCTATAAACCTTTTCTACTAATTATTGTTATTCATAAAATATTGTCATTTAAACGGCTTAGCATTTTAAACTTTGCATATAGCAGCAGGAAACTCAATGTGAAACACTGTCTGACATAGTTCGATACATTTTGTGGTTGCTATTGGAAACTGAAGAAAGCCTGGAAGCCAGCAAACCAATGTCTGAACTTCAACGTTGTCTTTGTCACTGAAGGATGCTATTTTCTTGGTCTGTCCTTTCTTTATTTTCTCTTTGTATGCATGGTGCACACAAACTGCCTGTAGAAATGACAGGGGACAGAGGGGATTGTTATTGTGGGAATATCTATAAGGAGCTTGTTGTTATCTTTTTAAAGTTTTCAAGATAAAAAAGGGAGATTTAGAACAAACATTTCTTTAAAAAAAAATTTCTATGCAAGTTAAAATAAAAATTCTAGAAAGCTATTATGCTTTAGATTAGTTTCTCTAATAATAAATCACAAAGTATGGGCCTGATTCACTACTGTTATACCAATATTACACCAGTGTAACTCGATTGACGAAAATGGGCTCCCACTGGGTAAATGAGCTATTTCTGTAGCACCTTCCATTCAGTCAATATGATATAAATTAAGTGCCTGGTCTGCTCAGGTATGGCTACAGGAGCTGCAGTTGTACCCTGCGACTGCAGTGTAGGTACACCGTCAAACACTTCAGTGATGAGTAGGGCCCTGCCAAATTCACGGTCCATTTTGGTCAATTTCACGGTCATAGGATTTAAAAAATCATAAATTTCATTATTTCAGCTATTTCAATCTGAAATTTCATGGTGTTGTAATTGTAGGGATTCTAACCCAAAAAGGAGTTGGGGGGGGTCACAAGGTTTTTGTAAGGGGGATGGGCCACCTGTCCCATACTGGGCTCTAAGCGGTTAATAGAGCCCTAGGGAGGCTGCACAGAAGGCAGCCAATCAAAGAAGGATTGAAGGGAGCAGCCACTCAGGGTCAAGTAGGCCCATATAAAAAGGGAGCTGCAGGGCAGAAGAGGGCAGTTCTCTGCTGGGAGCCCAGGGAGGAAGGACTGTCTCTGGAGGGCAGAGAAAACTGCCAGCATCCTGGACAGAGCAGTGCTGCTAGCAGGGGCCAGTGGAGCAGGTTTTCAGGCTGAGGCCCTGAGGCAAGGGCAAAGAGGATGGTGGGGCCACGAGGAAGTGGCCAGACAATTTGCTGCAGCAACCACTAAGGGAAGTGGCTGAACAGCAGACTGCAGGTTCCACAGAAGGGGGAACACAGTGTGTGGCATGGCCAGAGGGCTGTGTCATTGAAGAGGAGGGCGCAGTCCTTGGAGAGACATGGGTCCTAGAGCAGGAGTGATGGCGACGAGGCACCGCCTGAAGAAGGCGCACTACCATGCAGAGATAATTCCCAAGAGAACCAGCAGGAGGCGCCAGAGTGGTGAGTGGACCCCATCACAGGGGAGTTGTGGTACTGCTACCCTTACTTCTGTGCTGCTCCTGGCGGCAGCGCTGCCTTCAGAGCTGGGCATCTGGAGAGCAGTGGCCATTGGCCAGGAGCCCAGCTCTGAAGGCAGAGCCGCTGCCAGCAGCAACGCAGAAGTAAGGATGGGATGGTATGGTATTGCCACCTTTACTACTTCGCTGCTGCCCGCAGAGCTGGGCCCTCAGTCAACAGCTGCCACTCTCTGGCCGCCAGGCTCTGAAGGCAGCAGCACAGAAGTAAGGGTGGCATGGTATGGTGTTGCCACCCTTACTTCTATACTTCTAGCAGGGTGCTGCCTTCAAAGCTGGGTGCCTGGCCAACAGCCACCACTCTCCAGTTGCCCAGCTCTGAAGGCAGTGCAGAAATAAGGGTGGCAATACCATGAAGCCCCTAAAATAATCTTGCGACCCCCGCAACTCCCGTTTGGGTCAGGATCCACAATTTGAGAAACCATGAAATCTGTATAGTATAGGGTAAAAGCACACAAAAGACCAGATTTCATGGGAGAAACCAGATTTCAGAGTCCATGACACGTTTTTCATGGCTGTGAATTTGGTAGGGCCCTAGTGATGAGCCATTCCCCTCATTGTACCAGTTCTTCTAGATAGGGACATACTATTTACAAAATGGCTTACTCTTTTTCATGTCTCAGTTCTCATTAATCCCAGATCCATTCCATTAATCTTTGTCCAAACAGCTCACTTATTGTTGGAAATCCAGCTTATTTTCAATTAACATTAATATATTTAAAAGGTAGCTCCTTTTGCATCCATTTTTGAAATTTGAGGTTTCTCTGACCATCATCAATTTATTAGACATGCTCATGATTTAATTTTGAACCATCTGGTTCACTCAGATGCATTTTAAATTATCAAAATTTAGTCCCTAGTGTGGGTCAAATTCCACCACAGTTCCTTGAAGTACAGTCTTAATTTTTTAATGGTTACTAGTGTTTAACTGTTCCAGACACACTTGGGCTCCTATTTTCTAGCAGGCTCTGGTGCTTTTCTCACTTAGAAATGTTTTCGTATCATATTTTATTACTCCCTCTTTCATCCTTCCCCTTAGCTGTGACTCCTTTCCTAAAGTACCACACAACTGGAATTTCAAAGTTCATTGACATCTAAGTGTTCAACTGCTTCTTAAAAGGTCCTTAAGAAAAAAAAACTCCTCATTCCAGATTAAGTTGGTTTATTACAGCAATCTGTAAAATGGGCCACTCCACCTTGAATGGTTCCTTAAAATGTGTGCTAACTAGCTAGGCTAAATAATCTGTCCCACCTTGCATTTAGCTGTGATGTTCAGATTACCTTTCCCAGACATGAAGAAGACCTCTGTGTAGCTCGACAGCTTGTCTCTCTCACCAACAGAAGTTGGTCCAATAAAAGATATTACTTAACCCACCTTGTCTCTCTAATATCCAGGGACCAATACAGCTACAACAACAACACTGCATACAAGGCCTTTTAAAACCATTTTAATTTTTCTCTCCCTACCTCCCTTTAGAAGAATTTGGAGTCACAGAATGTAGGGGACTATTTTCAGTGACCTGAGCTAGGCACACACTATATAGGACAATCCACACAGCCCTATCATGCCGTTTCAACTACATCACTGATTATTTATACATGTATGTTTTGCTTTAGGGATTTCTGTAAGTGCTACGGATCATCTTCAAAACACTTCAACACACAAGTGTTACATTAAGTTTTTCAGAGGTTGCTCTAATTTATGTTGCCTTGCAATAGGCCATACATTAAAAAGGATTAGCCAGATAACACTTGCACACCAGCCCTTACTCCCATCACACCTCCTCGCACTTGTCGCACACCAAGCCTAGAGCTGGCAACACAAGCTTTATGCAACGTGACAACATCCCTACACCAGGAGAACGTCCAGCTTTCCAGCTGCTTTCCTCACTGCAAAGCGGCCAGAAGAGAGAGGCTGAGGATCTGGGTCTATTTTTAAATAGAAAAGAACCCATGCAACTTCCCCCATTGTAACAGGCTTCAGGAAGTATTTCCTTATGCAGGAGTGTCGTGTGAGTGAGCACCAGTGTTAGGATTAGGAAGATTTGTGTTTGCACAGGACTCTCAGAATGTACAGTGCTGCATACGTACTAAGCGTTAAGTGTCATCATCATTGTTTTTGTAAATGACAAGGGACATTCTAGATTTGACAGCCGTGACCTGGAAGCAGAAGGAAAGGGAAAAGGCCTGCAGAAGAGAGTGGCTGCAGGAAGAGAAGGAAAGGCCTTAAAGTCACAGCAAGAGAAAGTTTGAGGTAGAAAGAAAGAGAAGCTTGGGAGAACATAGAGGAAAATCTTTTTGACAGAGTAAGGGAGAAAGAGAAAGGATGGGATGAAGAGAGGCTTAGAGCCAAAAAAAGAGAGATGGTGGCCTTAGTGCACAATACCAACAAAAAGGGAGTTCTGTAATCAAGAAGGGAAGAGAAATATAAAACATAAAGGCCATTAATAAGAGAGATTGAACAGTGAGTTCTGTCTGAGCAGTAAGACAGACCATCTGAGCTTATTCATTTTGTTTATAA
>NW_020664439.1:25843538-25870276 GCF_002925995.2 Terrapene triunguis | reverse complement strand
CAGTGATACTGGCTGAACAACAAGTTACTGAAGAAATAGACAACATTGGCTAGATAATGCTGTGATGAGTTTATGTTCCTGTTTGCCCTTTGAGCAATGAAAGTCAGAAACTGACATGAAATACAGAGAGAAAAACATGTTTTCTAAGAAGAAATGAAAGAAAACATGTTACACCTCAGTTTACTGCTTATCTGATATCTGTTTGCTCCAAATCACAATTAATTGTTTCCTGAGGTAACAAAATAAATTTACTTTTTAACATTCGTACTTTTTATTGTAGAGGCTCCTTTCATAGAGCAGTTCAGTTTTTAGTACCTAGACCAAGAACGCTAAATGTTAGTATAAACAATGATATAGAGGGTAACTCCCCATGTACTTACTGGGAGAATGATCTCCTTTGTCAAGCAAGATGTTGTCTCTTTTTAAAGTATTTTGTATAGATTAAAACTGTATTAATCTGTATCTATATACAAATTCTCATGCATCACTGTGTACCCTTATGATGTGAAAAATAGCAACACAACAACCCATACAACAAAGTTCACAGGAAAGGTCTTTGTACCACAGCTCAAACTGGAATGGAGACCCAGTCTACACTCAAAGTTGCACCAGTTTAACTAAAGGTGTGTTTTGTAATCGACTCACCTAAACCAATGCAAACTCCCGAGTGAACACTCTTAAATGGATTTATTGATTTAGTATAAGCCTTACACTGAATCAATATAAGCCAGGTTTAAATCAATTTCAGAGAGTCCACACAAGAGTTCGCACTGGCTTAATTAAAATAGATTTAGTAAGTTTTAGTTAAATTGGTGCAAATTTTGGATGTAGACAGTTCCTGAGAGATATAAATTCCCTTGCAGGAGTTAAGGCCATGAGCGCATGTTCTCTAGCCAAAGTAACCGTTAAGTCATATACCGCAAATTTAACCTCAATTTCTCTTAGTGTTACCAGAGCATACTATAAGTCATTGTAGAAATTTATATATTGAGAATACTGTATACAAAAAATAAATGGATAAACATTTCTACAGAACCATAAAGATGTGCATATGCTTTAACCAAGTCATGATGTGATCTTATTGTACCCTGTCATGGGGTAGGTCCACCAGTCAGGGGGTGTCAGGTTGTGGGGGAATTAAGGTAGAGCTTGGGCAGCCTAGTCTCCCAAGTCGCCACAGCAGACCTAGCTCCTAGGGCAGCGTGGCCTACTGGTTGCAATCCGTGCAGCAGCCCTTGGGTGTCAGGCAGTGCGGCCCGAGTCAATAGGACTACTCCTTTGCTGCAGGGCAGTGCGGCCCAGCGGCCAGTGTCAATAGAACTACACCTTGTGGCAGGTCAGTGCGGCCCAGTGGCCAGAGTCAGTAGAACTGCCCTTCTGGGCAGTGCAGTGTCGCCAGAGGGGAGGTAAACTGCCAGCCCCAGAGGTGGGTGGTGGCTGGATTAGGGGGACCTCTAATCCTCTGTCCTCCACTGGGTCTCAGCCCAGGACCCTGTCTGCAGCAGAGGTATCCGCCACCAACTCAACAGGGATCCTTCTGAAACAAGCTGGGTCAAACCCTGGTTCTTCAACTGGCTCAATGCTTAGTTCCCCTGGGCTACTTACTACCCGTTCTTCTGCAGCTGGTAGTCTTGGGGGGTGCCACGGTCTCTCCTCCATCTGTGGCATTAGGTGGCTAGGGGTTGGTTGGAGCCACAGCCTGGCTAGCCTCTGCGTCCTGGAGCACCGGCCGTCTCTCCGCAGAAGCCTGCAACGCACCTCTGCTCCCTTCAGCGGTCAGCCCAGCCTGAGCTGAGCTGCTCCCTTTTATATCCTGGCTCCTGTCCAGCAGGGATGAGGAGATGTGGCCTCCTCGGCCCACAGAGTGTGATTAACCTCTGCTGAACCAGTGCAGGGTAGGTACACCCTATCACATACCCCTTGGTCGACTTTCTGCTCTGTCTCCTTTTTGTTATTGGCCAGTAGAGTAGCTCAGATGTTCATTAGGTCCAATGAAAAGATCATTGGATTCATAGTGGGGACTGTGAAGCTGTGAGGAAACACATGCGCTCTATCAGTGATATAGGTGTAGAACAACTAGCTCCTGCACTGATATATTCACATAGCCCAACACTGGTGACCTGAGTATCTAAAATATTCAGACCAACTCCCATGACAAGGAGGGAACATATCCATGTTGATAGAACAGCCACTTCCCCACTTCTTTGTTCTTTCCCCATCCTCCGGCGCCTCAGCACGTTGCGTCCAGGAGCGGTTGGTGGATCGCTATTAGCTGGCCAGGACCAGAAGTGCCAAACAGCATCTACATCAGAGGTTCTCAACCTTTTTCTTTCTGAGAGCCCCCTCCCCCCCAACATACTATAAAAACTCCACAGCCCACCTGTGCTGTAATAACTGGTTTTCTGCATATAAAAACCAGAGCCAGCGTTAAGGGGAGGCAAGCAGGGCAATTGCCTGGGGCCCCATGCCAGAGAGGCCCCCACAAAGTTACATTGCTCAGGCTTCAGCTTCGGGTGGCGGGGCTAAGGAACCTGGGCTTCAGCCCCATGCGGTGGGGCTTTGGCTTTCTGCCCTGGGCCCCAGTGAGTCTAATGCTGGCCCTGCTTGGAGACCCCCCGCCCCCTAAAACCTGCTTAAGGTAGGGTTACCATATTTTAACATTGAAAAAAGAGGACACTCCAGGGGGCCCCGGCCCCACCCCTTCCCCGCCCAACTCCGCCCCTTCCCTGCCCCCATTCCAACCCCTTCCCCAAAGGCAAGGGGGGCTGCCCGAGCCGGTAGCGCTGGCTCGGGCAGCTTGGCTCTTACAGAGCCGAAGTCTGAGAGGGGAGGAACAGGCAGCCGCCGGCCGGGCACTTCTCCTCCCCGGCTCCAGCTGCTGTGCTCCGGCGGCTGGGGTCCGGAGGCAAGGGGGGCTGCCCGAGCCGGTAGCACTGGCTCGGGCAGCTTGGCTCTTAACAGAGCCGAAGTCTGAGAGGGGAGGACTCACAGAGCAGCCGCAGGAGGGGAAGTGCCCGGACGGCATTTTTCCCGGACATGTTCCGCTTTTTGGCAATTCCCCCCGGACGGGGGTTTGATTGCCGAAAAGCCAGACATGTCCGGGAAAAACCGGACGTATGGTAACCCTAGCTTAAGGCCCACTATGAGGCCCTGGAACCCTGGTTGAGAACTACTGATCACCACCATCATCTATTCAGCTCTCAGTGCATGCCAAATCCATGTGTCCGTCCATGACAGAATCATGACAAGCACTAGCCTTATTATTCACAACAGCTCTAGCAATACTAATAAAAAATGCATGCAGGAGGAATCTGAATGACCCATTACACTTTGACCACACCGGTATTTTTCAATTGGAGCCAGGGACAATCTTCCAAAGAAGCCTGAATTAAAATGCTTTCCCTCCATCCACCAGGCTGGTAACTTTAAATCTGCACCTCATTAGATTAGGAGTCTCGCCACTGATTTCAAAAGTCATTGGAACAGGCTTTTATTGCACAGTATCAGTAAGAGTAGCCTGCTAGGTATCAGTCATTTAACTGATTATATGAAAGTTTAACAACCAATTCCAAAGCATCCCAAATGTTCAGAGGAAAATATTTAGGTCAGGAGTAGGAGACTTTAAAAGACAGCTGGATACAGATGTTCATGTGTTTGCAGGGAGGAAACCTGGAAGATGCTTGAAATACTCCAGATAGTTATGACTAGCTGGAAAACTCTACACCAAACACCTATTTTTTGCTTAAAGTAAACCATTAGCTGTCATTATATTACAATAAAAATCTAATCAACATGATAAAAATACATCGTTAACACCCTGGCATAGATCAAATGCAAAATTAAACTGAAACTAGCCAGTCAACACTCAAGCTGGAAAAAAATGAAGTGTTTCTAATTAGAGCTATGAGAGGCATAACCTGCCTGCAGAGCAAGCTCCTGCTAACCTAGAATTTTGCAAAAAGCCCTTGACTCTGGAGCGTGGGGGGAGAGGTCATTACAAGCATACTGTGTTACTTTAAGAGAGGCCTTGCTCTAAAATTTAAAATCTAAAAATAGTGGTGTCCTCTTGCCTTTCACCTCTCAAGGCAGAATCCCACTCTGAATGGCGATTGATTTAATTACAATATAACTAGTAATCTGTCTTTTTCCTCTGGTTGTGTAATCCTACTCTGGTTCTTAAATATTCGGCTGATTTAATTCAAGGTTATGGTCTCAAAATGAAAGTCGCATCTTTAAAAAAAAAAATTCCTCACCTGTGTTAGTAACACCACCATCTCATATTATTTCACTTGCAAGGATTTAAAAATCCTGATATATTTTGCACCACTTATGCTGTTTACATTTTGCACTGAACTCTTCTTGGAAAGTGAAACTAGCCAGATCAGTTAAATGTCCTGGTTCTCCTTCCCCAGCTCTATGCATGTGCATTTGGAGTTCAAATACTACAGGAAAATGTTTAAACATTTCATATAAGCCGTTTTCATATATTTAATACAGAATATGAAATAATAATAATGATGATGGAAATATTTCTGTTCAAGTCTTAGGCTCCAATCCTGCAATGACTTATACATGTGATTAACTTCATGCCCTGTAATATAGTCCCATTGAAGATAATAGGACTACACATAAAGAGTAAATGAATCACATACATAAGTCTTTGTAGGGTCAGGGCAATTGTTTGCAGCTGTCTTGTATCCCCTCCACTTGGAATAAATAAATAAATCTTATTTTGGTCCTAAAGTATATGACATCGTCTATTTAAATAGATCAGTCTGAAGACCAACCTCTCTCTTACTCTCTACTCATTTGGCCCAAATATTCCACTTGCCTGTTTGCATCAAGTGAATTGCACCCTAACTCCCTTTTTTTCTGGCCAAAAAAATACAATAAAACATATGATTCACCCATTTTGAAAAACTGTAACCTTAAACTGTAATCCTGCAAAGAGAACTTTATCCACGTGGTAATATATCCACCATGATTTCAGTTTAATGTAATTAGAAGCTTCTGGTGGTCCTTGGCATGCTGAATGAAAGCCAAAATGTGATAAGCAACCTGGTAAACATGCAAGCATCTATTCTTTCGGTGCCACTTTTTGTTCTCAGGGATGCTATCGATCAGTGTTTCTTAGCCACAGAGATGGAGAAGCAGGGATGCATTTCTGAGATGTTGGAGAGAAGCTGACGATCTTTACTATATAGACTCCTGTCAATTAAATAGTTTGGCTGTATTAATTTTTTCACTTCTCCAGGGAGCTGCTGCTGCCCCCCCTTCTCCCCGCACTACCATGTGCATCCAGAACTCCCTGCCCCTGCCCTGTCCATTCTCTCCTCTCAATCGTGTGCACAGGTTTCCATTGGAGCGATGACAATTTATGCCAGTTGAGAATCTGCCCCCTGGCATCAAATCTTGTAGTGCACCTCGCCAAAGAACGGACATAGAATGGGAAGTGATATTGCATGCTCTCCAACACTGGTTCACCAATCTGCCTCTAACCTGAGCTGGAAGGAAAAATCCCTGATTGACAAGTCCTATAAAATTTTGGAGGGAATGGTAGCCTTTCTAGAAGGTCTTTAGCCCTCATATAAAATACTATAACAGTAATATAAATTTATTATACTCTATAGGATTGTCCACCTATGGAAAGGTTATCATTTTCTGTCAGATTTTATAAGTTTCTTCCATAAGGGCCTACTGAGATAAGAGAAGACTTCAGACTTTGTGCCCCTTCAGCCCCTGGCCTCTTTACTGAGCTAGCAGTAAGTGCACTAAACTAAATGTCAGCTCTGATATGTGGTACGTTTTATACATTGTCTCCTGATATCATCTGTTCCCTTGATATGTTTGCATAACTCCTGGTACATTTAATGAATGGATCCAAATGCAAATCTTAAACAACAACAGTTGCCAGGGAAAATACCTTGTCATAAAGCAAAGTATGTCTCCTGACCCAGCCGTGTCAGAACTGCAAGAGGAGTATTCTGCATGCCTTTCATACTTTCAAACCTACTGGTTATAAACAGCTGAAACGTGTTAAAAATATTTACCACAGCTATGCATATATGTGGAGATTTGCAATTTAATATTCATAACTGAATCCACATAAATATAGCCTCTTTATTGAGACGGATGCTGTTGTTCTCTTTCCCCCGAAAGCAAATGGATATTTTGTTTATTTAAAGAAAGGATATTAGGCACGTAATGGGCTAAAAGAAATGTGTTGCCCTCTCTAAAAGTATACAAATCCTTCCACCTGGAGGCTGAAAATGATGCCAAGATGGTAAGGCTTTGTATTCCAAAAGATACAGGACTTTTCTCATGGCTAAAGAATAAGATAGCAACTGGGTGGCAGCCACTGCACATATATAAAAGACCTTCTCCGAGCAAAAAAAAAAAGCTCAGCATGGCTTTAATGCTGTATTTTAAAAATACAATATGAAAAGCTCTTCTGAATGCTAAATAGAAGCAGCTGAGGTAGTTAAACAAACAAACAAACAACTGCTGTCTTTTGAATACATAAAAAGGCCCTAAATCTCTCGTTTAATGCTGCATTTCCTCTACTGGACTGTGTACCGTCATTTTACTTATGCATGTTGCACATTCTGTCCATTCTTTTTTTAATTCAGAGGATGAAAATTGAATAAAGATCTCCTTAAAGAACAAATTGGAATGGAATACATGGAAAAGCAGCACTTACAATAAATATTATTTAAAAAACCCAAATACATTGAACAGTGAAAGCAATAAAGGAACCCATGTTAAAAAAAACAGGAAACTAAAATGTATGGTGTAGAGAGAGTTGATAAGATTTCCTATAGGTTTAGGAAGCATTTTATTAATAGATATCAGGACATCTGAAGGTTCAGATGACAAGCACAAGTATCATGTCTTAGTGGCAGTTCTTTTACAAAGCAGTTCTTTGGAAAATACTGTGTTCTTATGAGGAAATAATGTAGGAGGGACAAAACATGACTAGAATAATGTGTCAGGCATTTATAAACGTGACTGAAGAACAGACAGTTAGTTCCAGAATCTGTTTTCCACAAGCTAAAAATACATTCACTGAAAATGAACAAGTTGCTTAATCATTTTAATAAATAAATGTCAGGGTCTGATTTCCAGGGTTTGAGAGAAAGGTCTCTATCAGGCTTCTTGGACTTGACTTCCACTGTGCCTTATCCAGAGGCAGGAGTGTCTTAACAGCATTCCAGAGCTATGGCCCATTCCTTAAAAGGCATTTCAATGGACGTTAGAAGCCTGCATATCTGTAAGGATCTGGGCCTACATTCTAGCAGCATCTCTTTCTCTCTAGGTACATACATGGCACACATCATTCATCACACTATCTGTGGGCCTCAATCATCTTCTCCTTGTCTCATCAATTGGGGTTGTGGCACGTGTTCTTCATCTCCAAACGTTCTTTTCAAGTGCATCTTCCAAGCTGATATCAACCTTCTGTGGTCCCCCATCAGCCTCTAAAACAGGGGTGGGCAAACTACGGCCTGCGGGCTGCACCCAGCCCATCAGGCCTTTTAATTCAGCCCTCGAGCTCCCGCCGGGGAGTGGGGTCAGGAGCTTGCCCGGCTCTGGCGCTCCAGCTTGGGAGCTGGGTCGGGAGCTTGCTGCTCAGCTCCCGGAAGCAATGGCATGTCCCCACTCCAGCTCCAACGTGTAGGGGCAGCCAGGGGGCTCGCTGCACGCTGCCCCCGCCACAAGCGCCGCCCCCCACAGCTCCCATTGCCCATGGTACCAGGCCAATGGGAGCTGCAGGGGCAGCGCCTGCGGACGAGGAAGAGTGCAGAACCATATGGCTGGCGCCGCGCCTCCGCATAGGAGGCCTAGGGGGCCATGCCGCTGCTTCTGGGAGCTGTGGGGGTGGCACCTGCAGATGGGGCAGCGCACAAAGCTGCCTGGCCGCACCTCTGCGCAGGAGCTGGAGGAGAGACATGCCACTGCTTCTGGGAGCTGCTTGAGGTAAGTGCTACCTGGAACCTGCACTCCTGAGCCCCCGCCCCACATACACACCCCAACCGCTGCCCCAGCCCTGATCCACCCTCCAAAACCCTTGGTCCCAGCCCAGAGCACCCTCCTGCACCACAAACCCCCCATCCACAGCCCTACCCCAGAGCCCACACCCCCAGCTGGAGGCCCCCACCCCCACCCCAGCCCTGATCCCCCTCCAAACCCCTCGGTCCCAGCCTGGAGCACCCTCCTGCACCCCCAACCCCTCATCCCCAGCCCTACCCCAGAGCCCTCACCGCCCCCCTGGACCCCCCAATCCCTGCCCGGAGCCCCCTCCCACACCCTGAACTCATCATTTCTGGCCCCACCCCAGAGCCTGCACCCCCAGCCGGAGGCCTTCCTCCCTCCCCTGCACCCCAACCCCCAATTTCTTGAGCATTCATGACCCGCCATACAATTTTTATACCCAGATGCGGCCCGTAGGCCAAAAATTTTGCCCACCCCTGCTCTAAAACCACCTTTTTCCTAGGTCTTCCTCATGGTCTTTGTCCCATGACTACTAGTTATTGTACTCTCTGGCCAACATATCGCACATCTCACATGACCCAGCCATCTCAGCTGATCCTCCCTCAGCTTTTCCATGATGGGTGCTACTTCATTATTGCTATTACCATTTCAATGCGTAGTTTGTAAGCTTTTGTCTTAATCAGCATCCACCTGAACATTCTCATTTCAGTGTGAAGTAGCTATTCTCTTTTCCTCATTTGGCAGCATTAACACCTGTACACCATGACTGGCCTAATCATGATCTTACCCACTTTCCTCTTGAGTTTACTTGGCATATTCTTATTGCCGAGACTGTAGGGCCAATTCCTAAATTGCCATTTTATTTTACCAGGGGTGCTGTTTGGCCTCCATGTTGGTACCCCTCCTTGTTTGTTAAGTTGGCGCCCTTTTTTAAGCTAAGGCGGGAGCTGATCATGTAACAAGTGTAATCTGCCTAGAGACTGGAAGTTATAGAAGGACTGAGAGCACAGCACTCGGTGCTGTCCGCCTCAGTGGCAGTCCAGTACCCTAGTGTGTGATCCAAGCTGAGACGTGAAGTCAAGACAAGCCCGGAAGACCTACTTATCTGTTGTTCCTGATTGTTTCTGATTTCCTGCGCTGTTCCTATGTGTTCCTGGTTCCTGTGTCGTGTTCCTAAGTCCTTGCATGATCCTGTCCTGTTCCTTGATAGTCAGTGACATGGTGATTATTAGTTTTCTTGATTTATTGTATACCTCCCAACCACCTGTATTGTTTGGGGTCCTTGGCTTCAGGCCTATATGTCTGTTAACAGCCGAGCGCTTTACTGTTTATTCACTGTTAGTGGTTGTGGGGTCCTTTGTTCAATAAATCGTGTTCTGTTTGTACATTTACATTTGCCTCCTAGTATTTTGAGGGTCATTATTATCCCCGGTGATAGATATGGGAAGAGGAGGGCGAATCTGTAGTGGGGGAGCTTAAAGGTAAATACTAACTCCCCATGCTATTGCCTTGCTAGAAGGTTTGTGTTGTAGTAGTGACCTGCTTAGCTGATTAACAAGAATTCCAATCAACTCCCTCCATTTATTCCAAGTGCTCTTCATGCAGCTCCTAACAGCCACATGCCCATCATGGCTCAACTCTGAACTGAGCTATTTAAGTTGTTGACAACCCATTGGGGTTTATGCCGGGAAGGTCACTTATTTGATGCTCTATGTTCTTGCGAAATCTTTTCTTGACAATTCTTTCCATCTATTTCATTGTGTGACTTATGAACAGGATGGGTCAATAATTGCTACATTTTCGCACATCTCCTTTAGTGTTGAAGGTAGGGACCAATGTGCTCTTCTGCCACTTGCTGGGCAATTTTCCAGTAGAGAGAATTAAGTTGAAAAATGATCATCACCACCACCATTCCCTCATGGCCTAACACTTTAAACGTCTCAGTTGGTACACCATGCAGTCCCACCCCCTTCCCCCATTTCATCATCTTTAGTGCTTTCTGAACCTCCACCACAATAATAGGTCTTGCAAAGCTGTTGCTTGCACATATTTATCTGTGAGCCTCTACCACTTTATCCTTTATTCCACAACTTGGCTTTTGTCTCCCTGTGACAGGGTGTATCAAACCCGCACTGGTGCAACAGGTGTTAACCCTTCTCTCTTGACTGAGGAGGCCATACCCTCTCGGCTCCATTGGGCATGCTCCAGCTGGAGATAGAATATAAAAGGCAGCAGAGTGGCTTAGTCTGAGCTAACCATGGTGAAGGAGGCGGCGTGCTGCTGACTCCAGTGGGAGGACCACCTGCATTCCAGGACACGGAGGCCAGACAACCAGAGACAGACCCCTGCACACAGGTTCGAGACACCACCGAGAGGGGAGAGACTGGAGATGGTGAACTGCTGAGAGTCAGGTAGGTAGTGACCCAGGGAAACTTGGCAGGGAAGTAGTTGTAGAACCAGAGACAGGCTCAGTGTGATTTGGTAGGATCCCCGCCAAGCAAGTGGCGGGCAACCCTGACACTGACAGGGCCCTAGGTTGGGACCTGGTGGAGAAAGTGGGCCTGGGTCCCCCTATCCTGGCCACTGCCCACCCCGGGGCGGTGGCCCAACTCCCTATTATTATTGACTCTGGCTGCTAGGCTGCACTGCCCCGACAGCAGAGGCTGCTATCGACTCTGACCATCAGGCTGCGCTGCCCTGATCGCAAGGGTCATAGGATAAAGGCCACAGGGCCACACAGCCCCAAGACCGGGGACAGCCCTACAGCTGTAATGCACCCCACCCCCGCCCCCCAAAGGGTAACCAGTGTATCAACCCCAGGGCACTCCCACTAGCCTTTTCAGCCTGAAGTCAGTTATAAGCAATCGGAGTTGCTCTGCAATCTGCTCTCCCAGGATCACTTGTATTTTTTTTAGAGCCTGTGGGCCTCACTATATTAACAAATTTTTCTTCACAGTGCTCCTGTGAGGTAAGCGAGTATTATCCCTATTTTGCACATGCCCATTGTGGCCCAGAAAGATTATATAACTTGCCCAGAGGTCACACATGAAATCTATGGCAGTCAGGAATTCAAATCAGACTTTGAGTCCCATCCAGTGCCTAACCCAGAAAGCCAGTGCCTATTGAGTAACAAGGATTCCCTCATTTATCTGCTTTCCATGGGTAAAAGATGACCATGGCTCTACACTCAGAGTGGGTTGGTGTAGCTAAGCACTGCATACTCTATGGTTTACTGAAAGGTAAATCCAGCTCCCTCCTTCCTGGCCTCAGAACTGATGCAGTTCAATTGTGCAAGGGTGGAGGGGTTTGATGGGGGGGGGGGGGGGGGGGGGCAGGAAAGTTGTTCACAGTAGTACTATGCTATTCCTGCATAGTAGAGAGCAGTACTAGGTGTGATGGAGTGCAGTAGATCAGTCATGGGTGGGTCCAGGGCTGGGTCAGTGATGGGGCTAGAGGATCTGTTGCTGCATAGATTCTTCCTTCTTCACCCCCTGGAGAGGTGAGGGCTGTGTAAGAGTCTGGAGAGCTGGAGTAGCTTCGGTGAAGGGCTCCATAACTATTCTGCCATAGAGGGGAAGACTCTGCCTCTTTGCTCCTGGAACCCACACATCTTCCTAGTGTCCAGCAGTACATAACTTCTCTCTTCAAGACCCAGTCCTGCACTGCTTACATGTATGTAACAGCAGCTGATGTTAATGGGCATTTAGGGCACAAAAGGACTTAGGGGGTTATATTTGACTTGCTGCTGATTTGTACAAGTCAGTTTATGGGTTACTTTGTGCCCTAGTACAATGCACCTCAAGATTTCCTGCACACAACCTAAGAGCCTATAAAGAGTTCTGAAAAAAGGCAGTGCCTTGTATTAGTAGTCCTAGAAGAAGTTGTCTTGGGAAATTTGGGTGGAGCTAAGTTATTGATCAAAAAATATAGTAAAACTAAACTTGGAGCAGTGCAACAGGTAGTACAAATGTTTGACAATAATTATAGCTTTACCTACTAGAAGGGAAATAGCAACTGACATGCTGTTATATTTGCACCATTTAAAAAAAATCATTTGTACATGGGTCTTTTCCTCAAGTTTACATACAGTTTTACAGCATACAGAGCTTTGAAAATTTAGCCCTAAATGTCCTAGTGTGTCTTATACATACACACAAAATAAGGACCAACTTTAGCCCTGGCATAAAAATCCCAACAGGAGCTGCATCTACTTATACCAGCATTGAATTTTGTTTTGAAGATTACTCATGACATGCTATCATTTCTAATTACATTATTTCCCTGATGACACACTTAGTGAAAGTGCTCATATAGTTACTAGAGATTACTAGTTTTGATAAAATGAAAATCTCCCCAGATGTTTTTGGAACCAAACTCAAATCCAACTGTATTGTGAGTTTTATTGAAATTTTCAGAAAGGTTTTTATTTCAAGTTCCAATCTGGGACCATAAGCATAGCTGTTGGAAGCAGAGTGGGAAAGTCTAGTCTAAGAAAGTTCCAACTCAGCTTTGCAGAATTTAGGGGTTCACAAAGTTTGGATGAGCCACAAATAATCACCCAAACTTCTCTTGAACTATGCCCAGCCTTAATGATTGTTATTAATACTATTTCCCAAAGAAGTGGCTGGCCTGACTTTCCTTTCACACCAGTGAAAATTAGGAGTGATTCTATTTTTAATTATTATTAATAAACATAGCACCCAAAAAATGTAGATGCTTTAAATTTATATTTTTCAAATTCTTTGTTTCCAGTAACACTCAATGTTCTAGGCATTGTACAATCTTAAAGGAAGGCACGGTTTGTCCCTGACCCAGAAAGCATGCAATCAAAGTGTTCGGTGGCACTGGAAGCGATGCAATCCCTGGACCTTTTTTCCAAGCCTCCCTTGAAATCTGAATATCATTGCTGTGAGCATTTTTCCATCTGCTTCCAAAAACTGCCTGTGTTTAATTAATAAAGGTTTTTCCACCACAGACTGATCTCACCTGGAGACAGACACTTTAATAAAAAAAATAAAGGGTACAAGGAAAGTTAGAGAGAAACCTATTCCCTTTCCTTGACAATTTGTTAAAGAAGCATAACCATTATCCTAATTATATACAGGTTCCAAGCATTAAGATGGTAACAGTGAGGTAATTCTAAAGAGATTGTTTAATATAGATGTCTCAGTTTCAGGCTAACTACATCTGTATTCCCCCTCTGTGATCCCTCAAGGGTATCCACTGAAAGGTTTCCAGCTCCCATCCATCAGCTCCCGGGGGTAGAGGCCAGCATCTCACTCTCTCCTGACCAAGGGTTTTAAGGCTTCACAGTTCCCTGCCTTGCTCTGAGATATCCCCAGCAAGCCAGGCTGCCTAAAAGGACACACCCTGTGCTTGGCTTTCTCTACGAAGAGAGAGAACACAATCCTATATAAACCAATGGACCCCAAAAGATGCTTACACTTAATTCAAGGATATGGCAGGAAGTTCCCATATCTGTCACAATAGGACCCGAGTCAAGGTAAGGTAAGCATCTGACACTTTTATGACAGACTATCTTTGGCAAAGCACAGACTGGGTACTGGACATATGATATTGTCATCTGGATTTCCTTCATGAGATGTTCTGAAACTCCAAGTCAAACAGTAAATAGATAAGGCATCAAAAGGGCAGCCAGTTGAGTCTGCATCTGATGCCATTTGACAGTGTAAATGAAGTGCCAAAGCATGATGCAGCCCCACTATATGCAAGGTGACATAGCTCCTCATCCAGACATTGCTTTCATGAAGGAAAAATATGATCTTTACCTTTCTGTGTTAGGTAAAAGAATGGACTAGGGATTGGATTTTCAAAAGCACTCTGCATTGGCCCAAGTGTGCTCTTGTTGAAATCACAGGCAAAACTCCCATTATTTTCTATGGGAGTCGAGCTAGGCCAACATTGAGCACTTCTGTAACACTGAATTTTTAGGGAGAGGTTTCCAGGTCTGTTTACTTAGATTCAGATGTTTGAATACCATTTAATCCCACTATAAATTTCCACTTGTCTCTCACACACATGGGCAGCCGTTATATTAATGTGATCAATAATTAACAAATAATCAGAAACTTGGATACATCTGTATTCCCCCCTCCCCAAGTTCAGATGTTTAAAGAAAACAAAGCTAAATTCTGTTTCCCATTACAACCAGGCAAACTCATTGACTAAATGTTTTTTCTTCAAAAGAACATTAGTTCAAGACGGAATCGAAGGACCCAGTCCCAGTCTCCTTAGTAAGGCAAAGTTACCACTAACTTCCCAATTCCATTTTTCTGTGTATGAAGTACAGAACTGAGCCTGAAGACACAAATTCTGAAAATTAGTACTGTACTAGATGTTCATTTGTTATGCCTTATTCTTCTAAAAAGAATCATGTGTCCAATCAGACAACAGAAACATTACCGTGTGATTTAGCTGACCAATATCACAAACCTAAAAATTAATACTGAATCTTTGAGGTGAATATAAATAAAATAATTGAAGCTGTTTGGAGAAAGCTTATGACTAACTAATGCATTTGCAGAAATAAGGTTTGGTGCACAAGTGATTTGCTAAGCAAAAAATATGTAATAAATATTATTCATAACAAATAGCTCAGCCAGCTCCAAACACTGCCATTCATAGCAACATCACCTTTGTGAGCTCCCCTACTTCTGCCTTCACCTAGTATATCCCTCCATCCTGCAATCCTGCCTCTAACTTCTCTAATAATTTAATTCCAGCAACTAAGAACACTTGTTCTTCTTTCCAGCATTCACTTCATGTACCACAGCAGTAATCACACCATTTTCAGTTTGCTTTGGTGGCCTGCTTTTAACCTCTCTTGAAAAATTCTTTCACAGAGACAGAGTCCATCTAATACAGCAGCTACTGCCACTCCCCTTCAGGTTTCTGTTTCGGTGAAATTCAAGGATGTTTTCACTTATCAGGCGCCCATTTGCTCCATTCAGTGTGATTGTTTCTAAGAGACGTGATCCTTTGTAGAGTACTTTAAAACATGAACATTTTCTAGGTGTGTTGCACTTAAAGATTAGAATTTCTTCAATACAACAACCTAAAAAGCAAACAAACGACAAATAGTTTCCATGAATCTCTGGAGTACATACCTAACATTAGTCCAAGGATTAAATTTCAGACGTTGGCAACACTTCACTACAGGTGACAGGTCATAATTAATTCCCTTGCTATTCATTGTAATACCTTGAGCTGTGGTGAACACTTTTGGCAGTAATATGGGATAGAATATATAACTTCATTGGAATCCCACTGCTGTCAATGACAACCTTTTACAGTAAGCAGAAAAGTATTATTTCTAAAAAGCACTAATAACTTATAGTCACGTGACCAAATAAGTGAAATATTTACTAGTGCCTAGTGTAGTCACACCAGGACAAATAAACCTAGTCTAGATAAGACCTAATAAATTGCCAATCAGCCATCTTTGCATAGTTGTTGAACATACACCATGACCGATTGTGGGGGGAGGGAGAAGAGGAAAAGTCACACTTCTGCCCAGAATCTACCATATAACATGAAGATGAAAGGAAATCAAGTGTGAAATCCTGTGAGAATTGCATTGTGGTTAAAGCTTAATAGCCCACCATTTGCCCAACATGAACTCAAGCTATTTGTTTGGCCTTGCTTCAGGAAAGACAAGTGACTGTTTGTTGCGTGAAAGGTTTGTGTTCCAGCTGTGATGATTGAAAGAGTTACACAAAATACGGTGTGCATTAGCTATAGGAGGGACCAAGTGTGGGATAACTAACCACCAGGACTAACCACTGCTATTCCAGAAATAGCATTTCTGGCAGCAGCGTCAATGAATCAGACAGGTTTTCTGCCTGACACAGCAACAATATGTATGTCAATAAAGAGGTCTTTAAAAACAAACAAAATAACCCAAAATATATTTGGTCAGGACAATTACTAAAGTTTTTGTAATTCATTCATGGAGTAGAAACAATACCATGTGACTTGGATGACTAATCAACAGAGAATAGTCAAAAGTAACAGTCTGTAAACAATCCATAGTAGACACTGGTTCAAATAGGCATGATCCTAAATCCATTCGACTCAGTGGAAAGATTCCTATTGAATTCAACAAGTTTTGAATCTGGCTCAAACTGTTTGGCAAAAATGAACGTATTTCCAGGATTTAGGATTGGCTCACAAATCAGGAAAATAGGTCTACATTTTCAATAATTTGCTAGTCAAATAATTCACTGTAACAGTCACAGATTAATGTAAATCCCTAGACTGTTTAATCAATATATCTTTTATAGAGATTAAACTAAAAGTGTAACAACCAAAGTATTACAGCTAAATCAGACAGATATTTGAAAAATAACCTGTGTACTGATATTTGTGTACATGTTCAAAGAGTGGGATAAAGAATCTCCCCCCCCCCATTTTTAGAGTTATGTTACAACATAATAACTAGTGGCATAAACTGAGGAATTGCCTCCTTAACCAAAAAGCCATCCTACAATATTAAGACACTGGACTAGGAATAAAGAGATCTGGGTAGAGCTGAGCAGATAAATCACTTTCGATTTCGGTGGCCAAATAAAAAAATTTGAAGGGGAAAAAAATCATTTTGTTTCAAACTGAAATGGATTTGTTTGGTTTTTCTTGGCTAATGAGATTTTACTCTTTACAAACAAAAAAAAAAATTTCACCCAGCTCTAGATCTGGGTTCTGCTACCAACTCTGACACAAACTACGAGTGTAAATTTAGGGTATGTCTATGCAGGACTGTGGCTGCGTGACTCAAAATTGCAGTGTAGCTGTTCAAGCTCAGGCTGGAGCCCAGGCTGAGACCCACTCCTCTCATGGGATTTGAGAGCCTGAGCCCCATCCTTTTACATGTCAATTTCTAGCCCCGCCTGAGTCCCACAAGTCTGGGTCAGCTGATCCGGGCCAGCCATGGCTATACTGTGGGTCTTTTTTTGCAGTGTAGATGTATCCTTAGGCTCCAGTCCTGCAAACCTTTATGCACATGGTTAAGTTTAAACATGTGTGTAGTCCCAGTTAATGTTGATGGCGCTTACTGGTGCTTGCAGTTAAGACTGGGACTTTAATCTCTCTAGGCCTCAGTTCCCGATCTGTAAAGTGGAGATAATACATCCTCTCTCCTACCCATTTTCTGTTTAAATTTATTTAGACAAATTAAAGCCTGCAGACTCTTTCTGGGAAGGACTGTTTTATGTGCATCTGTGTGTGCGTGCGAGTGCAGTTCCTAGCACAGTAGGTCCTCAGTTGGCAGCCTTTAGGTGCTAGCAAAATACAAATTAAAAATAACTGGTGTTAATAAATAATAAAAAAATAATAGTAGTAGTTTAGGTCAAATTTCCAAAATAATTAGTTTCCACTTTGCATCAAGCAACAAGAAATGCAGCAGGATGTCAAGATAAGAGTGAGCTCAGGGAATACATATTTTAGATTGTTTGGTATGCTGATTCAGTGTCTAAATACATTTAACAGAGAGAGGAGGGCAGTCAGTAAAATGGAACAAATATATATAAATCCTAATCCACATAATATTTGCAGCTTTGCAGGAAATGTCAAAGAAAGTGTTGCAGCCAGAAAAACAACATAGAATTTGTTTCCCCGGTAAATTAATTTTGCTAGTACCTCTGACTCCATTTCCTATGGTTCTTTATAGGAAACCCTCTGCCCAGCAAATGGAGAGAGGAAAATAAAATGATCAGAAGTTGGAACAAATCTCTTTTATAGGCAGCCATGTATTCCTTGCCTTCCCGATGTTCTGCCTACAATCTACTGTAAGATTTTAAGCACACACCTATCACTGCAGTATCTGAGCATTTCATCTTTTTGAGTGTTGCTAATAAGAGGCAGCTGCATCTCTAGAAGAATGGTTAAAAAAAATATGGGAGACAGTAGTTATGGAAAAATTATGTGCCGGGGGGGGGAGGGGAGAAGGGGGAACCACACACAAATTTGGTTACCCATTATTCAATACTCAAAGTACATTCACCAGCAAAAAAAACAAAACAAAACCCAGCACACCTGCCCATTTTTTTAAAATATACACATTTGATAGGCATGCCTGGTGTGTTAAATGTATGTAATCAGAGGATGCATTAATTTAATAAAAATCGCTAGAAACATGTCATGAGCAGTGAAGAGATGCTCACTCTAAACATAGTGACACCATGCTAAATAGTGGGTGCCAATAATTATATTACTACTGTATGTTTCTCTAAGCAACTGCCCACTGTCGTCATGGTTACTGCATTGTCTCCGATATTTACAAGACTATTATTTGTAAACCAGTTAAAACTTTGTAAATGAAGACATAGTTAAAAAATAAAAAAACTTTGGTGAAAGTCCTGGGAAGCATGTGCAAATGAATCCCTTTACAGCGCCTTCTGAATTCAATCTGATCCAAATACAAGAGAATATTCTCATTTTCTGGTTGATAAAGGGAAAGTCCTATATGGGGCAAAAGAAGGAGTAAAGTGATTAGTAATATTAAAGAGGAAAAAAATTCTTTCTGAGACTAGAGACAGGAAACACTAAAAGGTTAAAGACAGAGAATTGACAGGCAGCCAAGAAACATACTGAATGCAGAAAACGATGTGAGGATTGCAAGGAATTGGCAGTCAGTCACTATGTGAGATGCCAAAAGAGAACACAAAGAGTGAAATGAGTCAGAGCTTATAAAAGGAGATGTAATTAAGAAAACCCAGCACAAGGGGCTGGATTGAGAAAAGGGAGGCAGGATCCAAGACTTACATTTTTAAAGCTGTAAGATAAGTGTAGCTGGAAAACCCAATATACCAGATCCAATCTGACTCCCTAGAGAAAACCGCCTGGAACGGTGGGATGAATGTACAATGGAAATCATTTACAGTGAACTCAGAGAAGGTGCAAGTCCAGATATAGAGAAGTAGCTTGAAGGTCCTGAATTGTTTCCATGCAGGGCAATTTGCAAACTGCAGGTTTGGTTATCACTTATTTCTGCTTATCTGTTCAAATCCTCCAGTCCTTGCTCATGCAGAGCTGAGTCAGGGCTACAGCATATGTTCCATAGTGTAGCTGTTCTGCGGTGAGGAAATTTAACAAGAATTTTTACATGGAACAGAAATTCTGAGTTTTGACCACCTCTGCAAAAAGTCTGTTGAAGAACTGGCACAGCTTTGTTAGTTACATGCATTGTAGGTTGTTTTTTAAAATTAGGGTTAGAAATGGGGAGGAAGGAAGAAGAACAGTCATAGCTTGTCACCTGTCTATCCAGATCAGCAGGCTGCATTTCGTAGGCATCACATACATGTGCATTTACATGTACGTTTTAAGGTTACCTTTTCCATTTTGTGTTCTGGGTTATAATTAACCATCTCACCATTTATGCAAAATATTAATTTAGTTTGTCATTAAATATAATTCATGATCATTGAAAGGAAAAATTGTTATTTAAAGTTTATCCCTTGAACACAGTCCAGACTAACCTTCAAAGGATTAGTATACAAGTTAAAGATGCCTAGGGAACTCTAGTTAATGCATATGCTCATTTATTTCTCTGAATACATGTACTGGATTGGCTGGTTTGCTATGGAAGCTCTATAGGCCCAAGCACAACCAGAATCTGCTCAGGGGCTAGGCACGATTATGCAGAATTGCAATCCCTCCTCCCTACCCTTCAAGGGCACAAATCACCCTGAAGGGCAGGGAAGATGTGACCAAGTATCCCCATTCTCCCACTGCAGTAGCCCAGGGCATGACCAGCCCTGTGAGGTTACCATGCACCAGCCTCCTAGTGCTCCTTTGGTGCATGGCTCCACACCAAAACACTTGCCTTCCCTACGCCCCTTACATTACAGACAATCTGTCCCCCAGAATCTAGGGAAGGAAAAACTAGTCCAGAGAAATAAGGGTCTCCTGAACCCATTTTCTCAAAAGATTTGAACCAGACTTTTTGGAGGTTCCAACACTTGAGGTAGATGATTATGGTCACGTCTGGTTTCCAGACAAGAATTATCGCATATATTCTTTTGGCTGGGGTCAGATGGAGAAGGGCCAGAAATCTTAAAAACAAGAAGAAGGGGGAGGAGGGGAAGAGGAACAGCAGTTTGCTTCCATTAAATTTCCAGGCCAGAATCACAAGCTGGAGAGATGATTACAGTTCCGATAAGCATCTGAACTTCTGGATGCTTAGTCAAACCAAATCGAAACCTCAAAATGTTTTTGGTGTTTGCCCATCTCTATGTAAGATGCAAAATGTAACGAATGGCAAAATGTCAGGGGGATTTGCTGCAAAATAAATGACAGAGCTGAATAGAACAGCCCTCTCTCAAAGTATGAGAAGACTAAAAAATGGCAGAATATCGCTGTAGGGGCTAAGTCTATATGCCTCCAAGAAAATCACTTAAAAACATACAGCACATGCAAAAGCTGGCCAGCTATTTCTAAATTCATTTGAGATTCAACACATATGGGTTTGAATTCGGTTAGGAATAGAGCCCTTCATTTCTGATGCAATTATTGTGTAAGCAGAGTCAGGATGAGCTCTACCCTGACATCTGGTGGTGAATTATGGCGAGTGTGGAAAAGAACTCCAGGGGCTGATCTTGTTTGCATAGGCACACCCACTCGCCTGGCATGAAACACAGCAACTGAAAGTGGTTACTTTGGCTGGTGTGGGATCCCCAGTTTCTCTATTATTGGGGCAGGAAGAATAAAGTTTTGTTACCCTGATTCTGTGAATCAAGGCCAGTGGAACTGTTGTATGACAGAAGGACTGAGTGAGTCCTTCACCATTACCTAAGTAGCACTTGCTTGACAAGGGGCATGGGTTACAAAACCCAGTGAATTGAGAGAGGATGGGGACAGGTATTTGTACCTGATGGTATGGGCCCCCTCTGAGGGTTTGAAACACCAATTGCACCGCCTCCTCTCTCCACTGTTGAATGTCAGAGCTAACTTTGATTCCCTTAGGAGTCTAGTTACAGGCTGCTGAGCTGAATTCACTTTGGGCCAATGGTGCACCAGCACTGGGGCTCCCCTACTATACTATGAGCTGAAATTGCTAAGAGCTGAAATCACAAAAGAGCTGATGTTATTAAGAGCTGAGATCACTGAGTGCTGTGTTGACTAGTGGGGGAGCCTGAAGCTATATTGCTCAGCAGCTGGCGGAGCAATTTGTGGGGACGACTGGAGGAGCAGCGAGCAGCGTGGAGCCTTGTGGGGCCAGTTGGAGTGACCCAAGGAACGGCTCACAGGTCGGTGAGCGGAGCAGCTTGTAGAGCGGAGCAGTTCGTGGGGTGGCAGGAAAGTGGACTGGCTTGTGGTGAAGGCTGCGGCGGAACCCCCACGGAGAAACAGACGGCTGGCCAGCCTCGGATCACGTAAGGTGCCCCTTAACACCCTGCGTGTCCCCCCTTTTTACTCTGGGGCTGCACTGACCAGGGACAGAGACTTTGGGGGTTGTTGGACTTTTGGGACTTTGGGTGGTTGCTGGACCCAAGAGACTTTGGGGCTGTTGGAGTTTGGGGACTCTGGGTGATTTTTGGGTTGCTGGATTCAAAAAACCAAAGGGAAAGGACACAGCCCAATTTGCTAGGGTGGGTTTTGCTCATGGTTTGTGTTATGAATCCTGTTTGTGGTGTTTTTCCAATTTTATGCTGATGTTGTTTACCTCATGTTATTAAACATTTTCTGCTACACTCAGACTCCGTGCTTGCGAGAGGGGAAGTATTGCCTCTTAGAGGTACCCAGGGGGGTGGTATGTAATTGTCCCAGGTCACTGGGTGGGGGCTCGAGCCGGTTTTGCATTGTGTTATTGAAACGGAACCCCTAGATACAGAACCCGGCCCTTGTTGCTGCCAACTTAGATGGGCAGAAGGGTTACAATTGAAATTGCCACTAGACAGAGCTGTTTATCGGATTTTTAACCTCAAGTGTTTATGCCTCAGTGCTTTGCATTTCTGATCCTGATATACTGAAAAGCCAAGAAATGTACATATTATGGACTCCTTGGGGGGGGGGGGGGGAAGGAGAGGGAGGAGGGGAAAAAAAACAACACGACTATAGTAACTATAGTTTAATTTTTAAATCACATACTATAATCACCTTCTGTTGGTGGAAGAGATAAACTTCTGAGCTTCAGAGAGCTATTCTTCTTGCAATAAGTGCAGAACCCTTTTGCTTAGCGATCTGTCCCAGCTTGTATTTAGCGGTGACACTTCGGTTACCTTTTCCAGATCTGACAAAGAGTTCTGTGAGGCTCAAGAGCTTGTCTCTTCCACCAACAGAACTTGATCCAATAAAAGATATTACCTCCTTGGTAATATCACCCACCTTGTCTCTCTCCTATCCTGAGACCAACATGGCAACAACAACACTGCAGATAATATAATCACATCATTTTGGCTGACAGGCTGCATTTGGGCTCACGCAGACCTCCACCAATTCACTGAGTCTTAGCTACAGTTAGAATCATAGAATATCAGGGTTGGAAGGGATCTCAGGAGTTCATCTAGTCCAACCCCCTGCTCAAAGCAGGACTAATCCCCAACTAAATCATCCCAACCAGGGCTTTGTCAAGCCTGACCATAAAAAACTCTAAGGAAGGAGATTTCACCACCTCCCTAGGTAACCCATTCCAGTGCTTTACCACCCTCCTAGTGAAAGTTTTTCCTAATATCCAACCTAAACCTCCCCCACTGCAACTTGAGACTATTACTCCTTGTTCGGTCATCTGCTACCACTGAGAACAGTCTAGATCCATCTTCTTTGGAACCCCCTTTCAGGTAGTTGAAAGCAGCTATCAAATCCCCTCTCATTCTTCTCTTCTGCAGACTGAACAATCCCAGTTCCCTCAGCCTCTCCTCATAAGTCATGGGCTCCAGACCCCTAATCATTTTTGTTGCCCTCTGCTGGACTCTTTCTAAGTTTTCCACATCCTTTTTGTAGTGTGGGGCCCAAAACTGGACACAGTACTCTAGATGAGGCCTCACCAATGTCGAATAGAGGGGAATGATCACGTCCCTCGATCTGCTGGCAAAGTCCCTACTTATACAGCCCAAAATGCCGTTAGCCTTCTTGGCAACAAGGGCACACTGTTGACTCATATTCAGCTTCTCGTCTACTGTAACCCCTAGATCCTTTTCTGCAGAACTGCTGCCTAGCCATTCGGTCCCTAGTCTGTAGCAGTGCATGGGATTCTTCCATCCTAAGTGCAGGACTCTGCACTTGTCCTTGTTGAACCTCATCAGGTTTCTTTTGGCCCAATCCTCTAATTTGTCTAGTTCCCTCTGTTTCCTATCCCTACCCTCCAGCATATCTACCACTCCTCCCAGTTTAGTGTCATCTGCAAACTTGCTGAGGGTGCAGTCCACGCCATCCTCCAGATCATTGATGAAGATATTGAACAAAACCAGCCTCAGGACCGACCCTTGGGGCACTCCGCTTGATACCGGCTGCCAACTAGATCAGTACCCGTTGAGCCCAACAATCTAGCCAGCTTTCTATCCACCTTATAGTCCATTCATCCAGCCCATACTTCTTTAACTTGCTGGCAAGAATACCGTGGGATACCGTATCAAAAGCTTTGCTAAAGTCCAGGAATAACATCCACTGCTTTCCCCTCATCCACAGAGCCAGTTATCTCATCATAGAAGGCAATTAGGTTAGTCAGGCATGACTTGCCCTTGGTGAATCTATGCTGACTGTTCCTGATCACTTTCCTCTCCGCTAAGTGCTTCAGAATTGATTCCTTGAGGACCTGCTCCATGATTTTTCCAGGGTCTGAGGTGAGACTGACTGGCCTGTAGTTCCCCGGATCCTCCTCCTTCCCTTTTTTAAAGATGGGCACCACATTAGCCTTTTTCCAGTCATCCGGGACCTCCCCCGATCGCCATGAGTTTTCAAAAATAATGGCTAATGGCTCTGCAATCACATCCACCAACTCCTTTAGCATCCTCGGATGCAGCACATCCGGCCCCATGGACTTGTGCTCGTCCAGCTTTTCTAATAGTCCCGAACCACAGAGGGCTGGTCACCTCCTCCCCATGTTGTGCTGCCCAGTGCAGTAGCCTGGGAGCTGACCTTGTCCGTGAAGACAGATGCAAAAAAAAAAAAAAAAGCATTGAGTACATTAGCTTTTTCCACATCCTCTGTCACTAGGTTGCCTCCCTCATTCAGTAAGGGGCCCACACTTTCCTTGACTTTCTTCTTGTTAACATACCTAAAAAAACCCTTCTTGTTACTCCTAACATCCCTTGCTAGCTACAACTCCAAGTGTTATTTGGCCTTCCTGATTTCACTCCTGCATGCCTGAGCAATATTTTTATACTCCTCCCTGGTCATTTGTCCAATCTTCCATTTCTTGTAAGCTTCTTTTTTGTGTTTAAGATCAGCAAGGATTTCACTGTTAAGTCAAGCTGGTCGCCTGCCATATCTACTATTCTTTCTACACATCAGGATGGTTTATTCCTGCAACCTCAATAAGGATTCTTTAAAATACAGCCAGGTCTCCTGGACTCCTTTCCCCCTCATGTTATTCTCCCAGGGGATCCTGCCCATCAGTTCCCTGAGGGAGTCAAAGTCTGCTTTTCTGAAGTTCAGGGTCTGTATTCTGCTGCTCTCCTTTCTTCCTTGTGTCAGGATCCTGAACTCGACCATCTCATGGTCACTGCCTCCCAGGTTCCCATCCACTTTTGCTTCCCCTACTAATTCTTCCCAGTTTGTGAGCAGCAGGTCAAGAAGAGCTCTGCCCCTAGTTGATTCCTCCAGCACTTGCACCAGGAAATTGTCCCCTACACTTTCCAAAAAGTTCCTGGATTGTCCGGGCATCGCTGTATTGCTCTCCCAGCAGATATCAAGGTGATTGAAGTCTCCCATGAGAACCATGGCCTGTGATCTAGTAACTTCTGTTAGTTGCCGGAAGAAAGCTTCGTCCACCTCATCCCCCCGGTCTGGTGGTCTATAGCAGACTCCCACCACGACATCACCCTTGTTGCTCACACTTCTAAACTTAATCCAGAGACTCTCAGACTTTTCTGCAGTTTCATACCAGAGCTCTGAGCAGTCATATTGTTCTCTTACATACAATGCAACTCCCCCACCTTTTCTGCCCTGCCTGTATTTCCTGAACAGTTTATATCCAACCATGACAGTACTCTAGTCATGTGAGTTATCCCACCAAGTCTCTTTTATTCCAATCACATCATAGTTCCTTGACTGTGCCAGGACTTCCAGTTCTCCCTGCTTGTTTCCCAGGCTTCTTGCATTTGTGTATAGGCACTTAAGATAACTCACTGATCGTCTGGCTTTCTCAGTATGAGACAGGAGTCCTCCCCTCTTGGGCTCTCCTGCTCGGGCTTCCCCCAGTATCCCATTCCCCCACTTACCTCAGCTGACAAATGAGTTGAACTCTGTATTTCTCCCCCCCCCCCCCTCCATGGTACTATAGTAAGTGTATATTCACTGGGGTTGAAAAAATTCTTAGGACTGAAACACTGTGATAAGAGATAATTACTTACTGTCAGCCACATATTGCCAGGAAAAATCTCAATAAAGTACAAATAAATGAATCTCATAACAATACAGAGGATGTTGCAGAGATTCTGTCGCTGAAACTAGGCAACACAGGTTAAGACAGACATAATTAACACAAAAGTGACATTTGGGAACCTGTGATATATCTGAAAGCTTAGTGTTAACTTGTTAAAATACAGTGTTACAGTTTCATCACTAGATGGCAGTATGGCTTATTACACACTATCATCCACATGTTTTACCTGTCTCTTTTGAGTAGCAGTTCCTCCAGCTGGTGGTGGAGAAGGGGAGAATTTAGAATTGCTGCTTTTTTTGTTGTTTGAGTCTCCATCTTTGTTTGCATATTTTATTCTTTAATAAAGCAGATCTTGTTTTTTCACTTTAACATACCAGTAATGACTTTTTTTTTTTCCTCAATGGATCCAAAGTCTCTATTGTTGGTATTGGGTGCCTGCTGGTTTATAATGAGTGACAGAGAGGGATTGAAGAATACTATGAATAGCTGTGTGTAAAGATGACAGAAGGCAGAGCTCCAGCATCACCCACCATAAATGTGCCCTTTCCCAGAAGACTGAGTGTCTTATTGTCAGTGTCCCTGTGCTGCTCATATCATTAATGTTTGCTGAGTAATTTAAAGGACTTCTGTCAACAGTAATCATTTCCATCTTGACACTAATTTGATTTGATAAACCATAATAATTAGAGATGGCTTTCTAATATTTGTGACAGATTTTAAAGGGATTTTTTTTAAAAAAGCCACAGCTACACATTTTTTATTTTACAAGGATGCTTTCTAGGAAGGGTTTGGACCAGACTTGTTCGGTTTATTTTGAAAAAAGTGCTTTAAAAACTTATATTCTATACATATTTTAAGTGTCAATCAACCTAGGCCTCTATTTAAACACCCTCCTGCCATGGCAGAAATCCAAGCAGCAGCAGTGTGCTAGTGCAGGCCCAGGCAGAAAGCGAAAGGGACCAGTCTGACCCCACTGTTCAAGATGAATGAAATACACAAACGACCCAAATACATTGAGCCTGATTCTGCTCTCGCATTGGATTAAGGCTGAGGTTTTCAAAGGAACCTAAGGAATTTAAATGTCTAAATCTCACTGAAAATCTCATTGAAACTCCCTTAGGATCGGGTTTCAGTGAGAAGAGAATCAGTCCCATTGTTACTATTATTTATGTGTTAAGTGCCTACAGGG
>NW_020664439.1:25790151-25843138 GCF_002925995.2 Terrapene triunguis | reverse complement strand
CTCCCGTCTGCTTCAACACAGACCCAGGGTCTGAATCACTTGTCCCAAAGCTGCAAGTTTACCTGAAAACAGGAACAGGGGTAGTCTTGGTACATTGGGTGGCAGCTCCCAAGGGGGTTTCTGTGATCCAACCCATCACACCCTGGTTCTGGTTAATCTATGAAATCATGTACAGGGTCTACAACAGCTCTTACACCTATTGAGCACCAGGTGACTACAGCTGCCTTACAGCCCAGATTCTGATCCTGTTATTGTCATTGAACAATGTGACACTGAAATCAGTGGAGCTAGTCACGGAGTAAGGAGTTGCTCATCTTGAGTAAGCATGTTGGAATCTGGCCCTAAACTTACATTCCATGCCAAACAGCTGTGCATTGATGGTTTAATAAATTGCTTTTATCACAGATTACAGGACCAGTTAGCATGCAGATATAACACACAGGCTAGCGAACTTGGCTTTCCAGGTCTTAATTCAGAACTGCTTGTGATAGGATTGGGGGAAACCTCATCCTGTGCAGGGCAAGTGCACCCATCTCTCTTAGGGAATAGGGGTGGGGCGTACATATCTTATGTCTATGTCCTTCCCGGCCCGAGTTCATACAGTCGCCCATATCAGCAGGGCAATACGGCCTAGTGGCTGGAGTCCATAAATTCACCCTTGTCAAGAGGAAAAGATGGCCAGAGTCAGGAAATCCACCCCTTCTCGCAGGGCAGTAAGGCCTAGTGGCCCAAGTCAATACCTTCGCTCCCGTCAACAGGGCAGTAAGGCCTAGCAGCCAGAGTCAATACATTTGCTCTTAGCAGTATGGGCAGTATAGTCTAGCAGGTCCTGCCAGGCACAGGGGGAGGGGTTGCACCCCTAGCAGGGGCTGCACCCCCCCTCTCCACCAGACCCCAGCCCAGGGCCCTGTTAGTGGTCATAGCCCAGGCCACTGAGTCAGCAGGGAAGGCTCCAACCGAAACATGCGGACTCAAGGCTTTGGCTCACTCATCGGTCCGCCGTTTGATTCCCCGGAGCTGCTTCCTGCCGTCGTCCCTGCTGCAGTGGTCTGGGCATCCCTGTTACCTCTAGGTTATCCAGTCTTTGCTTTCTCCGGTGCCTCTGAACCCTGCAAGGCCTCCAGGGTTGCCTTGGCTGCTACGTCCCCGTCTCCTACGGTCCCGGGCTGCCACTGAGCCTCAGCTGGAGCACATCCTCCTCCACAGTGGTCAGCCCTAACTGAGCTGCTCTCTTTTATAGTGGTACACCTGGAGCATGCCCAGTAGGGAAAGGGGGTGTGGCTTCCTCAGCCCACAATGTAGGGTTAACCCCTTCTCATTAAGTGCGGGGCAAGTGTGCCCCATCACACAGCTTCAAAATCATGGAGGGCCAGATAGTGGTTTAAGCTGCATGCCTGACTGGAGACATAAAGGAAAGTAACATCAGCTCTCATATGTCTGCATGGTCTGAGTGCACAGGCACTGAATGTCCTCTACTCCCTCCCTCAAACTTGTGGGTGGGGAGAGGCAGGGAGGTGCTGAACCAGTATGTGTCTGGGGTGGGAAGGGAGAGGAGATAGGAACCAAGGGCCAGAAGCAGATTACTTCCTGCAGCAAGTGACAAGCAAAAAAGGTGCTCATTATCTCAAAAAGGCAAGACTCCCTCCTTGTATTGCTGCTCTGGTAGACAGCTACACATCAGCCCTGCCCAGGGCAGAGTGCAAAAGTGCAGTCTAGCCCTTGGTACATTAGACATGGTTAATTTATTTATTTGCCATTTTCAGCAGAAATGATTTCTGCAAAGCTCCTGAAGTCAGTGGCATTTCTAGGCTCTATTACTTCATGTATTAGTCACTCCCCGCCTGTTACAGGAATTTTTAATTGAAAGCATTAAGGATTGGCAACTTTTTCAATTTGTAGCTCTGAATGATCACATTCAGATGGCATTAAAAGATAGCAAGCAATCTTCCTTTTCTCTGAGGCTCATCAATTGTTGACAAAGGATTATTCAGGTCTTAAAGACGTGCATGCATGTGTGTGTGTATGAGGGAGAAAGAAGTGTAGGCAGACATGTGAGAAAAACACAGCATGAAGGACACAGACAAGGGTGTGAGACAGTCTGTAATGACCAGAAGGTTGAGTTGACAGTATAATTTGGCAAGTGAGCCTGTGGCATAATTAGTGGAATTAAAAACATCTGTGGGAAAGGACCAGGTGTAATATGACATTTAGTCTGCATTAATAGTAGAGCTGTGATAGCCAAAAAACCTGCCTAATAGCAAGCATTTAGTTGTATTATAATAGAAACAATTCTAATTAACAACAGAGAGATATAATGTCCCTATCAGAAATTAGAGCAGCATTGACACAAATACAGAGTCTAGAAAATATTCAGTTCTACTGGTCAGTTTCAGAACAAACAGAAATCAAACTTTCCCTCACTCCCCTTACAAATCACTTCACTGTGGTGACTTGGATTCCCACACGTTTTCAAAGTACAATGTGATTTAAGGACAGAAATACTGTGTTTTAATTTATCAGCTGGTTTCAATTCTCAGTCTCTGTTTCTTCGGCTGGCTGATTTTCAGGGGCATAACAACAAACAACACTACACTGCATTCTACAGTACATTCCATCTGAGGAACTCCAATTTTACAAATTACAAACACAGGTTAATTAAGTGACTTTATGAATATGGCCTTGTGGGGTTCCTTATTCCTTAGTTCTTTCTGATTCTATATCAAATGTGCTTATTTTCCAAGTTAGCAAATATTATGTTTAACTGCCAGCCCAACAAACCTACACTGGGCTCTTCTGAGTGTTCACCTGGGTTCTATCCACCTCACATCACCACCACAAGCAACAGAGGGTCTGCAGACCAAATTAGACTCTCAGATACATCAGTGCAACCCTGGTGTCTTCACATGATGCCCTCAGTGACACCTGTGTAATCTCACTGTTTTTAAATCGGTCACTGATGGTAAATTTAAAGATACACTGGTACAGCTAAAAACCTAGTTAGTCTGACAAAACCTCTACTTTAATGCATGAGATATGAAGAACCCATTTTGATTGTCAGAGCCCAGCCAGCTGGTGGGGCTGGTCATTTCCCTTTGATTGCAACTTTCTGTGAACATTTGAGTAACAGAGTTTAACTCAGAGGAATAGTTACAGAAAGCAGATTGCAAACTCATGTGTGAGCATTAATGGAAGGCAAATTTCAAACACACTAAACTCTGTGTGTGTGTGTGTGTGAGAGAGAGAGAGAGAGAGAGAGATGTCCTCCTCAGGGGTGTTTCTGGGATACCAAGGACCAAAAAATCGATACTTTTAGAATTAAAAAATCAGAGGGGTAGCCGTGTTAGTCTGTATCCACAAAAACAACGAGGAGTCCGGTGGCACCTTAAAGACTAACAGATTGCTTTGGGCATAAGCTTTTGTGGGGAAAGCTTATGCCCAAATCAATCTGTTAGTATTTAAGCATTCAAAAAGTGATTTTTAAAGCCTTTAAAAATGTAGTAGTGACAACATCCATTATTTAGAACATAAACAAAGGCAAACTCATTCAGGGACTGATACAACACCTCTTTAGGTTAATGGGAGTCCATTCCACGTCTTCCTCCCTGTTCTGGTCTCTCATCCTTTCACAGACTCCAGAATGAGAGGAGTAGAGAATGGAGGGTTTCCGAGCACTATGTAGTCACTTCACTTAGTAGGCTTACAGACGTTCCAGAGCTCAAGACCTTGAGCCCTTCGGCAGACCTCTGACACACAGCATTAAATTACGGTCAGTTATGAGCCTGTTGTGTGAAAAGAGCTACCAGCTCTAGTTTTTAAAGAACCTTTACAATGGCTTCTTTACCTGCAATTGAATTTCTGGCAAATAGCTTGTTGCACTCTTACTGAGCATACACTTCTTTTGTATTTTTTCCCAAATGTTTATAACCTCAAGAAATATCAACGTGGAAGATCCAAATCTGTTGAACCTTGTATTAGCACCCCCCGCCTGCCCCCCCCCCCCCCGCTGAAAATAACCTCAGGGCAGCAATTTCAATCCCATTTGAAGGGTATTCAGCTCTTGTACCATTCAAGGCTGCATCACTTTTATCTCTTGCATTAGTTATCAGAGGAACTTAAATCCTCAGTAGATTCAGGCTTTAAGGAGAGAGTGATTGACCCCACTAATGTGACACTTATGAGAATGTTACATCCAAAGTCTCCCAGAAACAATAGGGCATGGGATCTACAGAATCACTGAGTTGACCCCAATGCATATTCACATTACTGTGGGTGCCTTGGGCCTTGGCTACACTTGCTGAACATACACAGGTTGAGTGTTCAGATATAAAAAGTAAATTTTTCATGCCATGCCCAAGAATCTGGCCTGACAACAATTATAAAATGTAAGGTTGTGATTAATCATGCATTGCCTTGTAAGTTAGTCTATTTATTGTCAAAAAGATCAAGCTAGTGGATTTGCAAATACAGTGCAAGAAAAGGTGGATTATTTACATTTCTGGATTCTCAAACAGAGAGCATTAATGTGTGTAATTGTATGGCACAGAAATACTAAAAGCAATCCAATGTGTTTTAATGGGATTCTCTCTTTCTGACTGGGCTTGAATAAAAACAAACTTCCCAAACATTTCAAGCTTGAGAGGTGCTGAGGTGGTGGTGGTATATTCCTATTCTTCTTGCACAGAGCATTATCCATGAAACTTCTTTAACATGAACCGGAAGTTCCTGAGAATATCCTCTCTGACAGTGCCAGGGTCTGTTCTGTCAGCTGCCTCCTTTAATGCCAGTGAATTATGTCTGCATATTAGAAACCAAAACACCCTGAAAACTTTGGGGTAGCATGGATCTAAATTTGGCAGTTCAGGCCTATCCCCAATATGTTTCTCAAAACCAAAACAATTAATTTAAAAAACCCTACCTCATCTCAAGTTACAGGTGACAAAAAGCAGTTACCATCACACCAGTTACAAAGCACAAGCACTTGGACGCAAGGCAATGAATAATTAAGGTGGGTGTGACGTTGCAGTCTATATGATTTTATAAAAATTTGATAATGAGTGAATATAATGTAACTGGAATATGCTTCATGCAAAAGGTATCTTGTAAGGTATCATTACAAAGCTTATTGTCTACTGAGTGTGGTCATCCTATTTGTATAAAGGTATCACTCTTGTATCTGAAACTAGAAATATGAAATATAACTCTGAGGGCCTATTGTAATTATGCAAAGTGTGGGCCATTAATGGTGGTTTGGAATCTTAATGGCTCCCATCAACCAGGACAATTGACTGGATGGCTCTGTTTGCAGGCAAGCCTTCCTGTGAGTCAAGCTGGGAGGAATGAAGGCTTGGGGTCCTACAGTGACATGTGATCATGTCACATGAACTGGAATCCATCTTTAACCTGGTGCTTTTCCAGTGGGGAAAGGGGTGGAAACCCAGAGGGACAAAGGATTCCCGCCTTATGCAAAAGATATATAAATGGGTGAAACAGAACAGAGGGGAGAGCCGTCATGAAGAATCCCCTAGCTACCACCTGAGTTGGAACATGAGCTGTACCAGGGGAAAGAATTGTGCCCAGGCCTGGAAGGTGTCCCGACTGAGGAAAAAACTTACTGAAGCATCTCTGAGGGTGAGATTATCTGTATTCAGTTTGATTAGACATAGATTTGTGCATTTTATTTTATTTTGCTTGGTGACTTACTTTGTTCTGTCTCTTACTACTTGGAACCACTTAAATCCTATTTTCTCTATTTAATAAAATCACTTTTTACTTATTAATTGACCCAGAGTATGTATTAATACCTGGGGGAGCAAACAGCCGTGCATATCTCTCTATCAATGTTATAGAGGGAGAACAATTTCTGAGTTTACCCTGCATAAGCTTTAGACAGGGTAAAACGGATTTATTTGGGGTTAGACCCCATTGGGAGTTGGGCATCTGAGTGTTAAAGACAGGAACACTTCTGTTAGCTGCTTTCAGGTAAACCTGCAGCTTTGGGGCAAGTAATTCAGATCCTGGGTCTGTGTTGGAGCAGACGGGAGTGTCTGGCTCAGCAAGACAGGATGCTGGGGTCTCGAGTTGGCAAGGAAGGCAGGGGTAGAAGTAATCTTGGCACATCGGGTGGCAGCTCCCAAGGGGGTTCTGTGATCCAACCCGTCACAGTGGGATTCTGTGCTGCATCTCCAGGAGGCAAAGGCACAGCCCAATGAGAGGGGGAACATAGAGGCTTTAAGATGGGCTGCTCTGGGGGTAGGAGCTGTTTTGAGTTACAATTCTCCTTAGCCCCACACATCCAACGGGCTGCTCTGTACCCTTCAGCAGCTGAGGCTGTGGCTGCATAAGCCAAGGAGACTGTTCTCCTGCCCTGACATGACCCCTCCAACTCTAGCCTGACCTCCAAACAGAGCCAGATTAACTCGCCTGTGGGCCCGGAGCTATGAGATTTTGTGGGGCCCCTGTATATAAGTCTTTTTCTTAATTTAAATCAAAATAATCACAATTATGGCATCGAGGCTATTAACACTATACTAAACTTGCCTTTTAATTAACATAAAGCCATTCTGTGGTTACATTTCAGTCTTAAAACATGTACAATATACTGACGTTAATTCAAAATAGCCTACTTCTTACCTTAGAACAGCTGTTATATTAGTTTCTTTCTGGGAGGGAATTTGGGTGCAGGAGGGGGCTCCAGGCTGGGGCAGAGTGTTGGGGTGCAGGAGAGGGTGAGGGGCAGTGGCATAGCCAGGGTTGCAGCCGAGGAGGCGTGGCAATGAAAAAAGGCGCCGGTCCTTCGGTGGCATTTCGGCAGCCCTGCGCATGTGCTGAAATGCCGCCGAAAGATGGAGCGGCGCATGCGCAGGGCCGCCCCGCTTCCCCATCCAGAGTGCTGTCCGGGGCACCGAGACCCCCGGCAATGCTCTCAGGGCCAGAGTCCCGGCGGGAGCGCTGGGAGCCGGCCACCCCGCGGCCCCGTTCCGCCGGTCGGCTGGAGCGCCGGGAGCTGGCCAGCTCGTGGCCCCATTCCGCCGGCCGGCCGGCCAGAGCACCAGGAGCCGGCCAGCCCGCGGCCTCGTTCCGCCGGCCAGAGTGCCGGGAGCCGAGGAGCCGGCCCCCCCCGTGGTCTCCCCGTGCAGGAGGGGATTCTGACCTGGGGCAGGGGGTTGGGGTGCAGGAGGGGGTGTTAGGGGCAGGTTCCAGTCAGGAGGCACTTACCACAGGCGGCTCCCAGCCGGCGGCATAGCAGGGCTCAGGCAGGCTGCATGCTGTGGCCCCACGCCACTCCCGGAAGCAGTTGGCTGCTGGCACGTCTCTGCGTGCCCCTGGGGGGAGGGGGATAGCGTGTCTCCATGCGCTGCCCACGCCTGCAAGCACCGTCCCCGCAGCTCCCATTGTCTGGTTCTGGGAGTGGCGTGGGACCACAGCATGCAGGCAGCCTGCCTAAGCCTAAGTTTGGGCCTCTGGATTTGAATGTTTTGGCTTAGGTTCTATGTAAGCTGCAACCTGCCAATAGATGGCAATGTGCTCACAGACACAATGCCAGTCCTGCTCCCTCTGAATTCATTGGCAAAACAAACAAACAAATAACCCCCATTGACATCAACAATCATATAAGACTGAGCTCAGACCTGCCATTAAAATCAATGGGAACAAGATTGGACTCAAAACTAGCCACAAAAAGTCATTCATAACTTTGCTTCAGTGCAACTGATATTCTTCAAACACAGCCAGAGCCTGAGTTCACAAGGGGATTTACTCCCGTGGAAAGTTTGAAGGGGTGGTAGGTAACAAGCCATTTTTTGAATTATTGGGAAACAAAACTGTGAGAGAAAAGTCAGTATTTCAAATCAGGCTAGTTGTTTGATCGCATATAACTCAAAACACAGTTACATTTTTTTCCCTTCAAACTTTGCAGAAACATTCTCTTTAGCCTGAAGAGCAAGTGTGGCAATTTTCAGGCCAACCCAATAATTTTCCAAGGCTAAATTATGGAGGGAACTAAAAAAAAAAAAAGGATTTATAATGTAAGTTGCTTTCAACTATAACTATGAGGAGGTATCCTCCTCTCTGGTAAAAAGAGGCATGATGGCCCAGTGGTGAGGACACTAGATTTGGGCTTGAAAGACCTGGGTTCAATTCTTGCTTTGCTACAGGCTTGCCCGGTGACCTTGGATAAATCACTTCACTTCTCCGTGCCTCAGTTCCCTACCTCACAGGGTTGGTGTGAAGATAAATATATTAAAGATCGTGAGGTGCTCAGATACTAGGGTGATAGGAGCCATATAAGTACCTAAGGGCTCGTCTACACAGGGCGCTTAAAAGGGATTGATTTGATGCATGTTTAATGTGCAATACACAAGCTGCACTAATAGTGTTCAACCAGGATGGCTCTGCCCTCTTTCCGTTTGCATCATTGTGTACACATGGAGGCGGCTCGTTGTTTAGTAAGCATGTGGCATTCTCAGAGGGTATCTCATGGTTCTTTCCTTTTCTGCTGAGCAGTGTGCATTGTGGGATTTTTCTCACTGTGCATTATGGGATGCAAAGAGGAAACCAGGTGGGTTAGAATTTTTTTAAATCCCATGTTTCCGCTGTCTCCGTCCCAGGCTCTCTCTCCCGGAGAGGTAGCTCCATTTCGAGTTGCTGTCGGCCAGCATGGACCCAATGATGCTCTGTGCCACTATGTTGGCAACCAGAAACATGCAGAGACTGCTTGGCTGTATCAGAGCTCTTGGAGCTGGGTGCCTTGAGTCTTGAACTTTACCCACCACACTGCTGAGCAGATGATGATGTGGTAGCAGCAGCTCCTCCAGCAGCAGCAGGGACCAGAGAAGCTATGAGATCAAGTTTTTTTTTTTTTTTTTTTTAACACATATTTTTGGCTTTCCTTCCAGTCTTGGGGGAGCTTCAGAGATGGTATGTGGTGTGTGCATGAGGAGGGCTGTACTGTGGTCTTTGTCTTGCAGTACATACTGCTTGGGTTTGCTGTTGCGCCTTGGAGGCTGAGGGAGGTTGGGAATTATGGTCTTAGTTTGGGTTTACTGTGCCTTGGAAGTGCTTGTTTAGTCTTAGAGATGCTAGTAGGGGTTATCTGGGGGTGAGCAGGATAGTAATCCCCTCTATGCCGTCTTTAGGCTGTCCTGTTTCTCGATGACGTTATGCTTAGGTGGGAGACTAGGAGGCAAAGAATGGTGTTATCCAAAAGGCAAAGGGCAGACCAACGAGACATGCTGTGAAGCTATTCACCAAGATGATCCCTCCAGAAGTGCTGCAGGAGAGGAAGGGTGTTGCAAGGGGGGAATGACGGGGCAGCTATCCCCCATAATGCCCAGACAAAAACTGAGCAATTTCTTAGACTCAGGTTCCACTGTGTCTCCCCTGCAGACATGGTGAAAGTGCAGAGAAAAAATAGACAGGGTTCATCTGAAGCATTCATTCTTCCTATTCTCTCTCTATGTAAGCCTGTGAATAGCCAGTAAGAACTTTGTTATGAGGTAAAGTTCTTTTCCTGTAAGAATGTATGTTACAAGTAATGATATCTCAGTGAGGAGCTGTAGTCTTGGTACCTTTAGGGGCATGCAGTGTCTACATCTACCTCGTGTAAAATGAGAAATGAGAATACTAACCACACTTTTCCTGTAACCACCTCTCAATAAACTGTTGAATTTTGCACAGTTGAACAGGATAACGGCTGTGGCTGCCATTTTGAGCTGGCAAATGAGGTTGAGGGGACCATTTGCGGGGGGGGGGGGCAGGATGGATGCGGGGAGGATAGAGGAAAAGGGATAGATAGGCATGTGCTCTCCATGGCGGGGGCTTCAAAATGGTCTATGGTCATGGCTTTAGCATTACACGGAGGCCGATTGCCCAGCTGGAGCATCTGTCATGTTGAAAGTGTATGGGGGCTGGGGGCAAACAGACAGCACGGGCTGAGGGAGGAGACTCAGAAAGATTCCTAGCTCACATCTGCCAAAAATGACTGTGGGGCACCTGGAACAGTACAGCATGGCAGTACAGCATAACAACAACATAACACATTTTAAACAGATACTTACATGCTGATGTTCCTTTGATAGGATCTGCCTCCTCAATAGCTGCCTGGTTTCTGTCTGGGAATTGGGCTCTCTTCCTATTTGGCTGTTGTCAGGGTCCTGAGCCCCAAAGTGATCCTGGCACTTTGGGGATAGCTCTTCACTGGCCTCCTTGTGTTTATCCTCCAGTGACTCTTCATGTTCATCCTTGGGGTGGCACAGCAGAATGCCAGCGAGGTCCACAACATTCTTGGGTGCGATAGTGGTGCAACTGATGGAAATCCTGTTCAGATCCTCATAAAATGGACAGATCACATTTCCTGCTGGATTTTTTCCTAGCATCCTTGGTTTTAATGTACCATCTGTTTGCTCTTTATCCTGCACTGGTAGTGTCCAGGTTGTGACCCCCCATGGACGTCTGCTTAGCAATGTCCACAAAAATATCTTTATTCTGGTGGGTGGTCCCAACAGCTTGCCCCATTAACCCTTCTCCCCAGACAGTGATGAGATCCAGGCTCACCATGACTCCAAGCAGCTGCTCGAGGCATGTTGTAAGGCTTCTGGAGTAATTAATGCAGCAATAGTTGTATCCAGGAGCTAATGAGCAAATTCTGGTTCTGTACCAGTTTTTAAAGGGGAATGGAGGCAGCCAGTTGATTTGACAGCAGACTACTGGAGGGCATCAAACTTGGGTCACTTTGAAAGAGGACTCCAGAGTCCACAATAAATGCAGAGTTAGTGAGCTATAATGAATTGTGTCATGTGTACATTAGTGTTTTCAAACTGGATTAACTCAATTTAATCCGGTTTAACGTCCCTGTGTAGCTAAATCCTAAAGTAGAATAGGCTGACTTTGAAATCCCTGCTCACTGATGTCAATAGGGGTTTTGCCGTTGACTTTAGTGGAGCCAGGATTTGACTCTGAGTTTTTAATCTGAATGACTCCGTATTCCTACCAACTAGCTTTACAAAACAAATGTAAAAACAGAGCTTAATCCTCGCTGCCAATGCCATTTCCACATATAATCTTTTGAAAAATGTATTTAAAATGATGCCGCCGGAATGAAAACCACAAATGAAAATAAATAAATAAAACAAATGCCCAGGATGTTTACAAGCTCTGAGGCAAATTTAGATTTCAGTTATGCTGGCTCTGTTGTATTGCCAGAAAATGTCACAACAGAAGGCTTTGTTTATTATCATTGCTTACAACAATATCTCAGGAGTGAAAATTAAGTTTATCTGAAGCATTTCTCATTCTTCATTTGAGATTAAATTACTGATTTGTTTTTCAAAAGCTGATCAAAGCACAAGGGTAACTAAACAAACATACTCCTTTGCATGCTAACCAGAAGAAAAACTAGTGCTAGTTCCGGCTCTTTCATTAAATGCCTCTATCTTGACATCATTATATCAGATGGTAATATATACCCCTTTTAGGGCACAGTCCTGCATTTAATCTACTTTGTATGACTGAAATCGGTTCCCCCGAAATACTGAACTACCTGTAAGAAAGTATCCTTATCAGAGATAACACCCTACTGATCCTCCGATGGCTGAGCTGCCTCAGGCAAATGTACAACATAAAAGCACTGATAGTGTTGAAATCACCAGCACACAGTCTACAAAGTGAAATGATGGAGAAATGGGATTTACGTGGGTTTTTTTTAAGCAATGTACTATTGACTTGTTTGCCTTATAAAAAAGAGCTTCTGAGATACCTGCCACAATAAATTACTCCTGTTGGCATGAAATCAGTGTGCAGTGCTTCTGCACTAAGAGTGGAGAACTTGTTTAACCAAATTCAAATCCCATCCAAAAGTCATGGGGCCATATTCTCAGTTGGTGTAAATAGGCATTGTACTATTGACTTCAGCGGCGTGAGGCCAATTCAGACCAGCTGAGAATCGGCCCAGAGTGTGATGCATTGTGCTATACAGCTTGCTCCCCAGTGAACAAGAGGTTAAATCTCAGCTCAAATTCTACCACCCCACAAGTACTCAGGAGAAAGATTGTAGCTGCCTGGAAGCAGAGGAGAGAGAGAGCCTCTAGGAAGGGACTGTTTCAGCGCCAAAGCTGTAAGACTCAGTGGAACCCTAAGCCTAAGCGTGGGACTTTTCCAATCCCTTCTCTGCTTGTGTTAACTTATTTTGCTTTCTAAAGATTAGAAACATTTTCCTTTTAGATAAAAACCTTGTTAATTGCAACTGTATTTTTACTTTCTGCCTTGTTTTACCAGCTTACTTATGGGCACTGGATTTAGGCTGCAGTCCAGCTGAGCACATAAGCATGTGTTTAACTTTAAACATACGAGGAGACACATTGACTCCCATTAGTATGTTGAAGTCTTTGAGACCCTTCACGTGCTCAAAGTTAAGCACAAGTATTTTGCTGGATCAGGCCCGTGGAAAGGAGAAAAATCTCCAAAAGTTCCTGAGCTCTCTTTGGCTCTTGTAGAAGGTGAGCTCTGCAATTCCGATTGTTGTAGTTGCGGTTTCTAAGGGTATGTCTATACTACGAAATTAGGTCAATTTTATAGAAGTCGATTTTTTTTAGAATTCGATTTTATACAGTCTATTGCGTATGTCCACACTAAGTGCATTAAGTCAGCGGAGTGCGTCCTCACGATCGTGGCTAGCATCGACTTACAGAGCGGTGCACTGTGGGTCGCTATCCCACAGTTCCCGCAGTCTCCACTCCCCATTGGAATTCTGGGTTAAGCTCCCAATGCCTGATGGGGCAAAAACTTTGTCGTGGGTGGTTTTGAGTACATGTCGTCAGGCCCCCCTCCCTCCCGCCTTCCGTGAAAGCAATGGCAGACAATCGTTTCGCTCCTTTTTTCCGGGGTCCCGTCCGCTCAACCCGCTCAGCCCACTGCCTGCCTGGATGATCAGAACCCCAGGCAGGCAGTGGGCTGAGCGGGGCCGGAGCCCCAGACTGGCAGCGGGCTGAGCGGCTCAGCTCGCTGCCGGTCTGAGGCTCTGTCCACCGGCTCTTGCCTGCCGGGGTCCCGCTCAGCCCCGCTCAGCTGGCAGACTCGGTGAGGTTGATCGGGGTGCCTGGACAGACATGGCTATCCTCCTCTTAGGCCTGGTCCACACTAACCCCCCACTTCGGACTAAGGTACGCAAATTCAGCTACGTTAATAACGTAGCTGAATTCGAAGTACCTTAGTCCGAACTTACCGCGGGTCCAGACGCGGCAGGCAGGCTCCCCCGTCAATGCCGCGTACTCCTCTCGCCGAGCTGGAGTACCGGCGTCGACGGCGAGCACTTCCGGGATCCCAGAAGATCGATTGCCTGCCGCCGAACCAGGAAGTAAGTGTAGACGTACCCTTAGAGCACCGAATGGGAGTGACTCCACGTCATTCTCTTCTTTAAGTTTCGTCTCATGGAGATTCAGTCCTGCCTGGAATATCATGCGAGCTGGAGGCTTCTGCCTCAGGCTGTTCTCCCAGCTGGCATTACTGCGTGGTCGCACCTACCCCAGCCTGCCCCTTGCTCCCATGGCTCATGAAGCCTGGACAGTAGTAAGGAGCAGTTCAACTTGTGGAATGACAAATCCAGAACAAAGGATTGCACTCTATGGGCCACGTTAAGATTATTTCAGAGTCCTAGATAGCATTAGTCCCTATAAAAGGCTTCATGAAAATTTCCCCCCGCCCCTAACAAAAATGTTAATTTATCAGAGCAGCTGGAAGGGTAAGGAACCCAGGACTATAACTTAGAGAGAGCTTCCATATTATTTAACTCATAATTGATATAATTCAAAGTAAAATTTCACAGCGCGGGTCTGTTCTAAGACTAAAAATGCAGGAGGGGAGTCAGAAAAAGGAACAGTGACCTGTTTCTGCCCAGTTTCAAACTGGGGACATTTTGCATGTTAGGTGAACGTGATAACCACTACACTACGGGGCTTCTCTTTTTTTGCCACAGGCTTTACTGAATGTACAGGAATGTTCTCTCTAGCTACAGAAGCTACCTAATGCAATGTTTATATCTATGGCCTTCCTGCTCACAAAGCGGTCATGCCCCCACCCAAGGCTGACACAGCGCGGAGTGCATGTGACACAGCGACCCGGCTCAGGCAGGATCGCTAGCGAGGCATGATACTTTTGCCGTTAAGCAAACACAGCAATTCTTTCCTGGCCTCTGCCACTGAATGCCTCCATGCATTACACTATGCCCTATCAGTGCGGGAGGACTGCATGAGCTCGGAAAACATGTCATCACGAGTGCGTTTTTTTCACCTTCTAATCTGCGATAACCTCAGGGATGGAGATGATAGGGGGAGCGTAGAAACATTCTGCGGGGACTGGATGGTCACCTGTGCTGCTGAGTTCACCACGCTGGCGAAACAGAAAATGAAATTCAAAAGTTCCCGTGGCTTTTCCTGTGTACCTGGCTAGTGCATCTGAGTTCAAAGTGCTGTCCAGAGCGGTCACGATGGAGCACTCTGGGATAGCTCCTGGAGGCCAAAACTGTTGAATTGCGTCCACACTACCCCAAATTCGACCTGGCGATGTCAATTTCAGCGCTAATCCCCTCGTTGGGGAGGAGTACAGAAATCAATTTTAAAAGCCCTTAAGTCGACAAAAATGGCTTTGTCTTATGGACGGGTGCAGGGTTAAATTGATCTAACGCTGCTAAATTCGACCTAAACTCGTAGTGTAGACCAGGGCTAAGTTTTTATTCCCATAGTGTTCCTGGAAGCACAGTGAGAATTTAAAAATAATAATAATAATAAAATCTATTGTTTTCATAACACAGGCTTCTATTCTGTGAGCAACACCTGACTATTGCAAACCAATGGCTTAAATGGGAGGTGGGGGTGGAAATGTTTCACAAAACTCAAGAATAATGTAGAGACACCCAGAACAGCAATTTGCACTGCTGTTTCTGCATTGGAAACGTGTGGGGCTCAAAACCTGAGGACCTACTCAGGCCTTACCCAAACTGAACTACTGAAACCGAACAGGAATTTTGCCAGAGTAAAGGACTGACTAAAAACCGCAGAATTTGGGCCTGGATGTGGATCATTTTACTGTGGATCATCCATTCCTCTGATTAATATGAGGCATGATCCCGCAGTCATTGAAATGGCCATTGAGTCCCAGCTCCCTGGGGCTCTTGCACAGTGGGCTTGATATATGGGACAGGAGTGGGCCTGGGAGGAGCGAGAGATCCACCAGTCATTATCCTCTGAAGACCAGAGGCAAAGCATCAGGAAAGATTATTGCAGCCTTGGAGGGTGAAGATTCCTGCAGAAGCCTCCTGTACCAGGATTGACTATTCAAAACTTGCTGAGGAAGAAGGAATGGAGCCATAGTCTCTAGTTCCCTGTTTTTTCTATCCTGTGCCTTCTCTTCCAATCCTCATTGTATTTCTCCACTGCATATCACCTTAACCGGCCAAATAATTTAAATGATAAATAATCTTAAATAAAAGCATGTTGTCAACACACAGTTTTTATACCAATGTAACTATTTCAAGTTAGGGTGTGAAGTTTTTTTTTTTTTTACTGAAACAGTTAAACTAGCAAGCATATAACCGCAAGCGTAAACTCAGTTAAGCCAGTGTCTCATAACCATAGAGCTTTTAATTACCCTTCCTGTACACGAATAAAGATACCAGTATCAGCACTTTTATACCAAGATAGCTGCATGCTCACTAGGGGGTTGCACTGCTTTACTAAATCGGTACTGTGCAAGCAAAACAACTTTCTAGACAAAGCCTGAGTTAACATTTTGTAAAGAACATTGAAGATGAAATTATACTTAATGCTGCTTTAGTGTTTAACAACTTTACCAACTACTGAGATTAGCATTATGTAAGAAATAAACTTCTGCTGAAACTGCCAGGAAAGAAGGGGGGGGGGTGTCAAATCTTCTGCGAATGTAAATTTGTGAAGCTCCATAGCCAGTTTACACCAGCAGAGATTTTGGCTCAAAAAATCTACAGTTTTTTTGCCTGCACTTCTCATATCCTGTCTGTGGCTGTTACATTCCTAGGGCCTGATTTTTCTTAAGTGTTGAGCACCTGCTATTCCTATTGACTTCAGATGGAGTTGTAAGTGCTCAGCACTTCTGAAAATCGCCCAGACATTATATGCTTTTATAATTGAACAAAGATATTAGGTTTTCATAAGCAGCTAGAGGGATTGGTTTCCCCTGATGAGCTAATCCAAGATGGCAGACAGCATATAAATGCCTAGATATATAGAGAGACAAGGTGGGTGAGGTAATATCTGTTATTGGACCAACTTCTGTTGGTGAGAGAGACAAGCTTTCGAGCTACACAGAGCTCTTTTTCAGGTCTGGGGAAAGTACCAAGAGTGTCACAGCTAAATACAAGAGCAAACAGATAGTTTAGCATAAGTAGTTAGCACATATTCATTCAAGGTTAAGTGGCCTGTTAACACACCTGTAGTCAAAGGACAAAAAGGGAGATTAGTGGGTTACTAATTATTGTAATAAGCCATAAATCCAGTGTCTTTATTAAGACCTTGATTTTAGTGTCTAGCGAAGTTACAAATTTAAACGCCTAGGCTTGCCTTTGGAAAGTGTCGTGCAGGTTCCCTTTGAGGATGAGAACTGATAGATCAGATATAGACTGATTACTGTGTGAAAAGTGTCCACCCACAGGTGATAGGGTGTTTTTGTTGTTTATCATTTGCCTGTGTGAGTTCATTCAAGAGCGATTGTCTGGTTTCACCCACATAGTGGTTATTGGGGTATTTAGTGCACTGGATGAGATTGTGACAGGCATGTGTAGGACCCATAGATCTTGAAAGGTGTGTTGTGGGGGGTGTTGATCCTTGTAGCAGTGGAGATGTGTCTGTAGGTTTTGCATCTGTTGTTCTGGCAGAGTCTGGTGCTGCTTTGAAATTAAAAAAGCAGTACCAGACCCTACCAGAATAATGGATGCAAAACCTGGAGATAGAGGTTTTTAAAGGGATTATCAAACCAAGGAAATCTCTATAGTTCATCCCATGAAGTCCACCATATTTCTCAAATGCGCATATAACTTTGCTTTTTTTTAAAGAGAAAATCCAATTGCTGCAGGCTGCTTATGTGTAACTATCTACTGAGCTCCTACAGGTGATCATTTATCAGCGATAAAGGTGGGCAAGATATTGGTTAGAAAAAGGTGGGAGGGAATAATCTTTTTCAAAAAGATCAGCGACAACAGGAAGTGTATTAACAAGGTTACTTGTGCATACCACCAGAGAAATGCACCAGGAGCCTACGACTTCACACATGGCACTGTTGACATTAAAAATACCCAACTGGCCAATCAGAGTAAGTTTTGGGGCAGAGTATATTCAGCCACCTGCAGCATAGTTGCTTGACCTTCTTCCTTTTGAATATTTTATAAATTGTGAGGACTGAGTATTTAGGATGTAATAAATGAATAACCAGTGAGGGAAAGAAATAAGAATATAGCGCTTTAGGCACCACTTAATCAGTTTAATTGATCTAATTAATCTCTCTCTCACTGTCTCTCCTTATTTCAGCAAAGCCCTGACAAACTCTGAGGAAATCCAGAGGGAAACTCTTGATTAGCATGTTATTAAAGCAACTCAGAGTGTGTGTTTAGGGGAGAAAATGCTAAGATCAGGCTGCTTTATGAAAAGCCTTTACCAGTTCTGCATGTCCAGCCTGACAGTCAGTCATCTTCAGAACTGTTCTCAGCAAAATTTGAAATCCCAGCAACAATTGCACCTTTTGCGGATAGGTCAGAAATAGAAAAGCTGCTGGTTAGCTGTGCAGTCATTTAAATTAAAAGCAAAGAGTCAGTTTTCTACCTTGGAGCAAAATCCTTGGGCCCAGTCAACAGCCAGTTGAAGTCTTTGGAAAGTTTCCCATGGTCTTCAATGGGATCTGGATCTAGCTAATTAATATCTATCATTATTCCTCATACAGAACTCTCAGGGATGTCAATAAAAGTGTTTTGCCTCTAGATTGATGGCAGTGCCAAAACTTTCATTATATGCTTTAAATTTCACCTGTTTCCTAGTTTTTGGTCCCCCTTTTTGACACTCCGTCCTACTCCAACCTTCCTTAAGGCCCCTGTTCGGAAAGATGCACTTTCTAGAAGCTGTTGATCATCCTGCATGATCAGGCCCTTAAAGGGTTAAACCCCAAATGATAAGGTAAGAACATTTTTGTTAACTTATTTGATCTTTAGACTTAAATTGCAGATGTTCCCTGAAAACCAGGTATGTTAATTCCAACAGAAACAAGTGATGTAAATATTTGGTTAATCTAAAAGTAGCTGATATGCCTTCAGTTGCCTAAACCATTTGGGGGTACTTTACAGCCTGCTGGTAATTAGGAGTGACTAGGATTCTCCTCCTCAAGCATAGTTGGTATTCTCATTGTTTCTGATTTCAGTATGTTGATCCTAGAGATGTTAGGATTTATAGTCTGAGGTCTTTGTTCCAATATAACTAGTACTGGTTTTATGCCATATGGAGTTGTATACAATTTTTTAAAAAATCAAGAGGAAATCATTAGAAAAAATAAAAATCTTCTCTCTCTGCTATTTCCACATATCTAACATTCAAAGTACCAACTTAATTCCTAGGATATGTCTTTTCCAATTGGGGCTGGATCCAAAGTCAATTGAATTCAATGGGATTATTTTGACTGATACCAATGGGCTTTGATTCATGTCCTTAAGGAGTACATATACAGGGCCAGCTCTAGAGTTTTTGCCGCCCGAAGCAGCAAAAAAAAAAAAAAAGCCCCGACCGCTTCATTCTACGGCGGCAGGTCCTTCGCTCCGAGAGGGAGTGACAGCCCCGCCGCTGAATTGCCGCTGAATGGCCGGACGTGCCGCCCCAGGCACCTGCTTGCTACACTGGTGCCTGGAGCCAGCCCTGTACTTATATAGCAGAACTCCCATTAATATGAGTTAACATACACCATATACCATAAAAGGAAATGAGACACAATTAAGGCTGAATCCCCACTCTGTCACTTTGAGTGCAGAAGGTGGGGCCCTCAAGGATTTTAAAAATTAAAACTTGCCACTCCAGGCTTGTATTAAACTCCCAAAGTTACAGCTTTTCTCTGACCTTGGCTTGGTAAACGCTGCCACCACCCAAATGCAAAAAAACCCCCTTTGGACCCAGGAAGGAGCACTTGGGAATTCCTCCCTGTGGAGTACCTTCAAGCCTTTTCACTCCTCCCCTCTCCCCGGGAAGAGCTGAGAAAGAAAACAAAGGAAATTAGCTGTTGCTACCAGCTAATCCAACAACATGCACAAATCGATTAGGACACCAAAAATCCAATCCTGTTCTTAAAAAGGGTAAATTTTATTAAAAACAAAAAGGAAGAAAATACATCTGGCATTTAGGGTTTTTCTAGATTTTTAAAAGAGCAATTCCAAAAATTAAGCATCCAAAATAGCTTTCTTGGGGGTTCGGCTTAAAGGTTACAAGCAAATAAAAGCATCTGGGGTTAGCACAGGAGATCCACAAGCCAAATAAAAAAAATAAACCTGATCGTGTCTAGCTAAACATCCCTAATTTACTTACATATTTGGGGGGTTTCAAATAAGTAATTCTAGGTATGATCTGATGAATTTTCATACCTGGTTCAAACCTTACATAACATTGCTGTTTATAGCATTGCTGCTCTCTGTCTCCTTCCCCGGAGAACAACAGACAAAAGGGAAAGTTTCTTTCCCAATTTTAAAAAGTTCTACCTTCCCATTTGCTCTTTTGGTCAGGTGCCCACTCCTTTTCTTTTACCTGTGGGCTTGTTAACCCTTTACAAGTAAAGCAAGCAGAGAACAGACACCAAGAGGGATTTTACAGCTAACTGGCTGGCTGGGTGTCCATAAGGGAGCTACCCCACCCCCGCTTCAGTTATCACAGACCCTCTGGCCTAACCTATGTAGGCCTTGATATTAATCCATTTTATTTCTGTTATTAAACTATACACCAAGTCTTGTGTCATTTGCCAGCTTGATCACTCAGTTGTGGTACTCTTCTTTGAGAACTTATTCACAGATGGAAATGGATTAGCCGGCCCAATGCTGCTGTTGGTAGTACCCCTCATTTACTTTCTTTTCACATGCATTTAACAGCCATATGCCCTCCTCCTCCAGATATTCATAGATGGTGCCTTCCATAGATCACTTGCTGACTTTATACTGTATGTTTCAAGTACCTTTAATTTTAAATCACAGAAATAACCTCACTGTTGCCTCCATCAAATCTCTGCTCCACCATCTTTGCTTGTCAGGCTTTGTGATCATTTGTCTTTATTTCTTTGTGTACTTTGCAATCTCACCTCTGCTTAATGTTCCTAGGATCCTGCCCTCTGCAGATATCAGACCCATTGGTTTGTACATTTCCTGACTCCTCAATACTTCCTCACTTTCCTCCTTTAATGCACAAACCTGGGAATGATCTTGTATAAGATGCTAAATTATGATGACACTTTAAAGAGCATCAGAATGTATATCCCTGAGGCAATAGAGCCTGTTTACTCATACAAGTTGCCCCGATTTAAATAAAAACGGTTGAAAATAGATTTAAATTAAATCAGTGCAAACCTCTATGTGGACAGCCACAAATCAGTTTACAGCTGGTTTAAAATAATTTGATGTAAGCCAATTGTAAACCAATGTGCATGTGTGTCCACACAGGTGTTTACACAAATTTAACTATACTGATTTAAAACCCAAATTTTAATTAAACTGGTGCAACTGTTGTCTATTGAGAAAACCTAACTTATTGCTAAACAAACTTCATAAAAAGGGTTAAGATTAAAAACATGTTTTGGAAGAGTCCAGCTAACACCTCTCCTTTGCTCCTGCCCACCCCAAAATATTGCACTTTCTTTATAAAACTTTTATGACTTCAAAAAATCAACACAATAAAAAGCATAGAAACGAACAGTTAAGGAATCCAGCTCCCATTCTAGGGGGCACAATGCCACATAAGCCTTCATAACTAACTGCTACCTGACCTGATTTATATTGCCCACCCAGTTGTAATTTTGCTCCCTAGAATTTTCAAATATATACAAAAGCCAAAATAATATCCCATATTGTATCCCATATTGTACTATAGAACAGTTAAATAGCCTATATATTTTTAAAGAAAATGGTCACTCTGCGGTGCTATGAAATTTACTACATTAAAATGTCAGTCTCCTCCTTTTCTAGTGTATGCTGCAGTCTTTCCACATATTTTGCCTTCTTCAGCAGGGACATCAACAGCTGGTGTTACGGAGGAGACAGGTTTGACAGCTGTGGAATCCAGATGTCAAGCTCTGGAATATATCTTTTCAGCAGCATTTGCTGTTAGATCTTTGGCTACTTTCCCTGCTGACAGCTGTAGAGTTGTACTCTGACTACCTAAGGGTTAGATTTTTTTGAAGACTATTTGATCTGCTTTGCCCTCCTACATGCTATTTTTGTTTGGTTCAGCTTTTGATGGTGTGGGATTTCCTCCCTATGGACTTTCAAGAAAAAGGTTATTTGAAAAATCCTTAATAAATCTGTAAATTCTCTATCATAAGAGAGAAAGGCACATGACTCAAATATAGGGAAAAGCAGGCCAGGAATGTGGCTCATTTTTGAGAAATTTTGTAGCACCTGCCCTCCCCCCCCCCCGGTGTCTTGCTGGCTCCATCAATCTTGTGAAAGCACTAAGATGTAATGAAATCTGGAGACTAGTACAAACAACTTGATACCTAAGATGGCCCTTCTGTGCAGTCTGTGTCTCCACAGAATATTTCCAGATTAGAACTTTTTGGTTTTTGTTTGCAGGAGGTCTGCTGACCCTTTTGGCTTCTGTTTTAGTTTATATGTGCACAATCCCACGCACTCCAAATTAATGGCAACTCTGAAACAAACGTGATGTTTGTATGGTTTCTGTGCATAGCCATAAGCCGTGACCCACACTCCTCTTCCGACTGCATTGGGCCTGGGCTTCCCTTGGACCTATGGACAACCTTTGTTCCAGATTTACCAGTAACTCATTCCAGGTTCTGGCAAACCTGGGCCTAGTTTGAGTGACCCCTCCTTTGTCACCGGATGCAGAATACTGACTCAACAAAATGTAGGCCTTATGCTATTTTCTATGGGAGCTGGTGGCCTATAAATCACCTGTCCCCAAACTCTGATTTCAGGGACAGCTGGCTCAACCCCTGTTCCCTCACAAATCTCCAAAGGGTGTTTGGCTGCATTGTAAGTTTTCCAAGGAAGTGGTGGTGGTGGGGGGGGCAGGAAGCATCCAGATAGGTCTACTCTCCTCCCATCTCCAGGATCTCTTCAGGGAGGTGGTGTCTGCCTCCACCATTCAGCAGCACAGGGATAAAAAGGCTCCATGGGGACCCATTGTTGTAGCAATGGCTACTAACCATATTCTGGTTTGATGAACTATGGTGTCCATGCTGTCCATTCTGAAGAATTTTGACAGTCAACAGTGGGATCTGAAGCCTTTTTGATTCCATTGTTACTGAATAGGTGTGAAGCAGGAATCTTCCTGGGAGATATCCTGAAGAAGAGGTGAATATGTGGTGGACATATAGGGTAAATTTTGACCCCTTGAAGATGAAAGCTGAGGAGTCAGAGGGTCAACCTCTGAATATCTGGGAGAAAGCTAGCTGAACACCTCAGAAGAGTTTGGAAGTAAGAGGATGTAATAAACCACACATCCTACCTACCCTGAAAGGTAGTGTCATGTAAGGGAGTCTATGTCCTGTCTCTTGTTGGGGGGAAATCACACGAGGAAGGGAAAGATGGCTTGAACCTGGACTGAATTACTGGAAAATATAGACTAAAGTTGGTCCAGATTTATCAAAAGTCACAAACCTTAATGATTATTGACTGAGTTCAGGTTGGTAGTGAAGCTTAAAACCAAGTGAGTTGCACTTGGTCTTCTGTTCTGTTGTGACAGGTTCATATTGTTCTCCTGATGATATCCCCTGCTATGGCTTGCTGCTTAGCTGTCCACTAGGGATTGCAAGACATCCTTTTTTGTAATCCTCCTTTCCCCGCTTGCAAATGCATTGTAACTGAGGTAATTTAGGGCACTTTTTTCCAGTTACTTCTTGGCTCCACACAACCTTAAATTGTCTGTCATGAAAATAAACTCTCAGCTTGTTCAAAACATTGAGGCTTTAGAAGAAATTTTCATCTAAATCTCAAGGGAGCACTGCAGTGTTTCCTGTTTATCTTTCTTGCTGTTCTTACTCTTGTGCACATTATTAAATGGCTGCATATGCTAACTCTTTCCATATTACTCTAGTTCACAGAAATATTAAGATTAAGGAATCAATAGTTTACTACTACATCTTGAAGGGGAGGGGAAGACAGATCCTACTGATAATGTACTTTTGTCTTAGGCCGTTTCATTCTGAACAGCTTCTCTTCTCTCTACCTACGGTTATTTGGCCTCTTCCTAGATATAAGCATCAAACATCCACAATAAATGTTTGCAAGGATTGATTTTTAGTTCTGGAATTGGGACTAAAAGTTTTTGTAACAGTTTATGTACCTTAAATCACTGTACTCACCCTTTATTTGGCCTAAGCCTTAAGGTTAGGCAATGGGGACAGTCACCCATAGGAGAATTGGGAAGGGTTGGAGGTAAGCTTAAATGTTTTCCTGAACTGGGTCTTAAAAGTTTTGGAACGTATTTGCATCTTAAAAGAAAAATAAAACTATCCCTGGTATACAGCACTGTCCTCTTCAATCCACAGTTATTCGTTGGAGGCTCAGTTAACTTAAAGAAAAATTTGCTAGCAAAATTCAATTGTTTTCAGCTCTGCTGAGAGGTTCTTCCCCCTCCCCACTCTTTGCTTATAGGTTAAAAAAAGTTATGGGCCTTGCACAGTCAAGAATCCAGTTGCTATAAATGGGCTGTGCAAGGAATGCAAGCTTAGGCACTCTGTAGTATGATGAAGCTTCTCATGCTAATTCCATGGAGTGAGAAATGCATCTAAAAGTCATTCAATTCCACTACAACAGGATTATCCTTAATTTCCTAGAGCTAGGATTTACCGGAAGTATTGTTCAAATGGAAACCATCCCCCTACGCCACAACACCTTACTCCAAACAGAATTTTCTATAACCTGATATGGGTGAAGATCCAATAACTCCACGAAGTCTGCTAGGGACTTTGCTGTTCCTAAGGTATTTTGTGGGGAAGGCACTCAGACTACTACAGTGATGGGTGGCAGTGCACAATAGTACAGACAGTCGGACACCTTTTACAGGCTTGTACTTATTTTTAAAAGCTTCTCGTAAAAGACCCCCCTCCCCCCCCCAGGTATGAAGGATGAATTAGGAAAAGTCACCATCAGAGATTTTGTACTCTACTACTTCTAAAACAATCCAAACTGTTTAGTAATGTAATGTGGTCTAGAGAATACTTAGTCCTGCCATGAGCACAGGGGACTGGACTGGAAGACCTCTCAAGGTCCCTTCCAGTCCTATGATTCTATATAAATCACTATACCCAATTCTCCTTCCCTCCTCATACCCTATATATAAATGGAACCTGTCAGCTCAAGTGGTTCTAAATTTGAGTTGTCTACTAATAAGTTTGCTTAAAACTTTAGACCAACAGAACCATTTCCATGAATTCATTTTGAAAAGGACATTAGAAAATAAACAAATAAGCCATACGCCCAGCAAATAGACATTCCCTTCATTGTTTGGAATCCAAACACAGCATCATTTTTCTAATAAACAGTGACCTGGATGTAAGATTGACAAGAAACTGACTCTAAAGAAAAATGAAGCTGATTATTTCCACTCTCCAAGCTTAATGTAAACAAATGGCACCAATAACAAAGAATAATTTTTTAAAAATCTCTCATTTTTAATAGCCCAAGTGATTGTTTCTAAGTATTCACCTGATAGTATCACTTTAAAGCTGTATTTAGTGTAAGGATAATGATGCCTTTGGCGCTCCAGAAAAAACACAGTGACTGTTTGGAACAATAGTTTATATATTTAAATTGATTTCAATTGCCTTTGGGCAAGACGTTAAGTAAGGCAGCTGGGAATTTTCTTGTGGGAAAGATGTGGTAAATCACCTTTAATTTCTGTCTGTGGCAGCAGAGACAGGCACCTGGTAGTGCTATAGTAAGCAGGTCATCACTTTTAAAAATAAAGGGGGGGGGGAACTGATTCCATTTCACTGAGTCTGAATTTTCTTCACTGGGGTTCAATTAGTGTGGTCATGGACAGAAGTCTAGCTCAAAATAGCTACATGATTCAAATGCTGATTTTTCGTTTTTAATGCTATTCTTTTCCTAATCATGTGTATCCTTACCAGCTCTAGCTGCTGCTCGGGCTGACAGGCCGTGCAGGTTGAAAAGACACTGTAAAATTTGACTTGGCAGATAATTCTTCATTTTATGGTTATAAAAATCTTTTGAAATGGCTCTGTGGTTCCACCAGAGTCCATTCATCTGTTCTGTAAGAAGCTATAATTCAGCAATGGGGTAGCAAGAACTTCCACTTAAAGCAAATGAGAGGATTTGCTCCCCTTCTTAGTCAATTCATGTAAAAGAAGTTGGCTCAATAAAAGATATTACCTCACCCAGCTTGTCTCTCTAATATCCTGGGACCAACACGGCTATAACAACCCTGCATACAATTCATGTGAAAGCTTCCTGCTTAGAAAACTAGAAGGTGGCAGAAGATATCATTGGGAGTCTATTTGCCTCACCTGATGCAAGTATAATGCTCCACATCATCCTTCCAGCACCTTTTTATGGCAACAGAAAGCCCTGACTGCAGCAGAACTCCTATGCTTCCATGGCATTGGGGTAGGAAGGCAATGGCAGGATTTGGAGAGCTTTGCTTGGGGGATAAAGGAATTAATTAGGAATAGGCAAAGGGAGTTAGGACAGGGCAGAGGGCACACAGGAGGACCAGGAAGGTGGCAAGTGCATGCATATATGTGTAGCCACATTGGCTGTTCCTTCTCTACAGAGCAGCATCATCATCAATGGAGGCTACTACAGCTTATTAGCTGCTGTAACTGCTGTGTAGTAGATTCAAGGCTGCTCTTACATACTGCTGTGTAGTAGATTCAAGGCTGCTATTGAGGACAAACATGTCTTATAAGTTGCACATGCTTTGACTTCTTCTCAGGCCACAGCTGCATAAACACTCCCTAACAATACATCCCATATGCTCCCTACACCTCCTTATATACAGGAAATGATAGATCCCAACAACCCCCGCTCTGCAAGCAGAAAAAGAAACAGTAACAAACAGCACACATTAAAGAAACACCCTCATGATGTTTCGGCCCCAGATACCTTTGGAAATTTTCCAAAGGGCTCAACCTTGGTCTAACTCTGCTCCTACTGAAGTCAGCAGGGGATTTTGTAAATCCATGCTACATTTTTAGAATCCCCATGTTAAAGAAGTATGGGCTGGATGAATGGACTATAAGGTGGATAGAAAGCTGGCTAGATTGTCAGGCTCAACAGGTACTGATCAATGGCTCCATGTCTAGTTGGCAGCCGGTTTCAAGCGGAGTGCCCCAAGGGTCGGTCCTGGGGCCGGTTTTGTTCAATATCTTCATTAATGATCTGGAGGATGGCGTGGACTGCACTCTCCACAAGTTTGCAGATGATACTAATCTGGGAGGAGTGGTAGATACGCTGGAGGGTAAGGATAGGATACAGAGGGACCTAGACAAATTAGAGGATTGAGCCAAAAGAAATCTGATGAGGTTCAACAAGGACAAGTGCAGAGTCCTGCACTTAGGATGGAAGAATCCTATTCACTGTTACAGACTAGGGACCGAATGGCTAGGCAGCAGTTCTGCAGAAAAGGACCTACGGGTTACAGTGGACGAGAAGCTGGATATGAGTCAACAGTGTGCCCTTGTTGCCAAGAAGGCTAATGGCATTTTGGGCTGTATAAGTAGGGACTTTGCCAGCAGATCGAGGGACGTGATCATTCCCCTCTATTCGACATTGGTGAGGCCTCATCTAGAGTACTGTGTCCAGTTTTGGGCCCCACACTACAAGAAGGATGTGGAAAAATTGGAAACAGTCCAGCGGAGGGCAACAAAAATGATTAGGGGGCTGAAGCACATGACTTATGAGGAGAGGCTGAGGGAACTGGGATTGTTTAGTCTGCAGAAGAGAAGACTGAGGGGGGATTTGATAGCTGCTTTCAACTACCTGAAAGGGGGTTCCAAAGAGGATGGAGCTAGACTGTTCTCAGTGGTAGCAGACGACAGAACAAGAAGTAATGGTCTCAAGTTGCAGTGGGGGAGGTTTAGGTTGGATATTAGGAAAAACTTTTTCACTAGGAGGGTGGTGAAGCACTGGAATGGGTTACCTAGGGAGGTGGTGAAATCTCCTTCCTTAGAGGTTTTTAAGGTCAGGCTTGACAATGCCCTGGCTGGGATGATTTAGTTGGGAATTGGTCCTGCTTTGAGCAGGGGGTTGGACTAGATGACCTCCTGAGGTCCCTTCCAACCCTGATATTCTATGATTCTAAGTGTTTCTTTAGCAAACTGAGGATTTGTTTGGTGAGGGAAAATGATGATCAACCCAGGAGGCAACATTTTTAACAGCTAAGCTACGTACATGCACTAGGATAGCACATACTGAATTATATTCTGATGTCATATACTGCATTGTAAAGAAGAGCAGAATACTGGGCTTTTGCTTTTCTCACATACAACAGCATAAATCCAGAGTAATTCTATTGAAGTCAATGGAGTTATAGCAGTGTAGTGTCAGGGAGAGGGTAGAATCCAAACCAGTTTCTGAATGTACAGCATGGTTTGCACATTGGACCTAAACTTACTTGGTTGATTGTTTTAATTACTGAAGCCACAATAGTCAATGTGGAAACAGAAAGGTGCCCAAATATTTTAATTTGGAAGTAAATTCTGAGACACATTTCTTGGCAGTACTCCTTTAGCTTCAGCAAACAGTCTGGCCTCTTACTTTATGAAATCAAAGTGCAAGGGATATTGAGCTGATCTCACCTCCTAGGTATATCATGGATTTTTACAGTATTTTCCAGGATTCTCTTTTATGAAACACAGAGCTCTGACCCATCTTGTCCCAAGTGCGGTTTCAGAGCGTCTCTCAGTACTGCAGCGTCTCAAGAGTAGGATATTTCAGTGGCTAAAAATAAAAAGCCCTAACCTGCTTTAGGGCTCAGGAACAAACACCACATGTATGCTTTTCTGTGTGCCATTTCCCTTCTCATAGCCTTCTCTTGGGATCACTCTCTCTTTGTTGTGGCAGATCTAACCTATCTTCCAGAAGGTCTGTACCCTGAAGTAATGGCTCCACTAAATTTGTACCCTTATCCCCACTCCAGACATTAACATCCAGACAGAGAGTATGAGACAAGTTTTTAGACAAGTTAAGTTTTACAGTAAAGAGAAAGGTCAAGGAGGCAGTATTTGGCTCCAAATCAGAATCAGATTGACGTTCTGGGCTAGAGCTCAAACTGGACAGTGCCGAAACTCTGCCCTCATGAGGTTTAGGCCCAGTTGGTGGAACTCTCATGAGATCAGCTGTTCTTATGAGAGTGCCACCTTCTTGGGCTGAAGTATTCACTGTTCTCATAAGATCTACATCCAAGCAGAGAAAGGGCCCCTTCTCATTTTGGATCTGACCCAGAACCAAAATTGTATGGGCAAGTTCAGATCCAGGGATCTGAAGCCAATCATATACACAGAACCCTTCAAAACTGGAAGTGGTTCAGATATGGAGTTTCAGTTTTAGCCCTTATCTAATTTTAGTTATGTATTTAAAATGAGCATACTTTTTAGAAACTATTATCTTTAAAACCCACATTAAATAAAACTGATTCTAAAATTGAATGCACTGATTTTCTATGTCTGGTAAAATACTCAAATCCCCAATCCATTTGGAATTCCTTTATACAGCATCTACTGAAAGATGTTATACAACTAATCTGTTTAGATTTCATTGACAATGTGAGCTGACAGTGTACCTAGGCTTCCTTGACTTGTATGGGTATTGCCACCAGAGAGTGTTGTGATGAAAATCAGCAATTTTGAATAGATAATTATAATTCACAAAAAGTCATTAAAAATAATTAACTCTTTCTGGTCCAAATTAAAATATTTCTTCCATTGCAAACAATTCTGGAGGATGGGGCAAATCTCAGTTGGTAACATCAGAGAGTATAAATCAGTGACAAAGGAAAGTTAGAATAGAAACAGACAGGCCTGCCAGATTTGCACAATAACCCATTTGACAAGAGAAGTAAAAAAAAATGTACAGCAAAAAAATTCATGGATCAGGATTTATTACACATTTCAGGGTTTTCAGAGAGCCCTGAGCTTCTTAAAATTAAAAATCAGATTGGTTTTAAGATAAGATAAAGCAAATAAGAGACCAAGGGATAAGAAGCATAGAAAGAAATAAACATGTACGTAGCACATTTAAATTACATGTGTGGGTGATCTTAGTGTTCTGGATGGTGAGAGCAGGTGCAATGTGAACTTCCTCACACTTCTCACGGCACCCTTGTCCTGACCTGAAGCACCTAAACCAAGGGCTTCACTTGTGTAGAAAGTGCCAATTATGCCAAATTGCATACAGATTTTTCTGACCTGGACTAATAGGGATTAGGATGAGATACTTACCTGCACTGGTGATTTACAGCCAGATTTGAACTTTGTTCTTTACAGGAGAAAATCTAATGCACCAAATGCAATTGGTCAACTAGACTCTTCTCTGCTCACAACATTCAGTATGTCTAGAGATGTCTCATCTTCACTTGATGCACATGCAATTTCCCTTATACTGCAGTCACTGTGCAAATTTACTCAGTTTATGCATATGCAATTCAAACAGAAAAATGTGGGTTTATCAGATCTAACACAATATTTTCTAGAGTTTATAATATAATGTAAGTATCAGGAGGTAGCCGTGTTAGTCTGTATCCACAAAAACAACCAGGAGTCTGTTAGTCTTTAAGGTGCCACCGGACTCCTTGTTGGTATAATAACCAAGGTTCAGTCATAGGTCGTTTTACTCTCTTCTCTGTCAGAGCTAAAATTAGAAAGTTGAGAATTTAAATCATTTCAAATTCACTTGCTCCTGCTTGGCTTCCAAAAGGTGGGCTTCTCTCCCCAATCATTTTACAAACAACAGCAGGCTCCAAAATATTGCAGGATCAAACACCACCCACAAGCTGCTTTTACTGCTTCCTTTTAAACAGGTTGTTGTGCAGCCTTGTAGCGTAGCGCTAAAGGAAATGAATGGGTCAGAAGATCCCAACGTCTCACTCCAATCAAAGGCGGTCATAAAAGAGATGTGAAGTCTGGCGGATAAAATGATTAGATAAACTCCAGTGCAGTTTAGGCTTTAGGGAAAGCCCTGGAATATGACTAGCACCCTGGATTTATGGAAACGAAATTGAGAGCTATAAAAGTAGCCAACGTTTATTTACTTGGACAATTCTCTGTCTGCTCTTTTATACACAAGTATGTTGGGCCAGATTTTCATTCCACTCTAACTCCTTTGCACTGCTCAGGTGGTGCAAAGAGGCCAGATTCTGGTGGAGAGGGGTTCCTGTTGGTGTAAAGCTGGTGGAGGCAGCTCTCCACCAGCCACCGCCCCTCCCCCCCATCTTGACATAGGGGACGTGATGTGGGAAAAGCGTATATGTGGGGACAGGAAGAGGATTGGAAAGGGCATGGTAAAGCTCCATATGCCAGTGTCATAAATCAAAACTGCCCCTAGGTTGCCCTAGCTCATATCGGGGGTGGAGGGATACAGGTCCAGACTGGCTTTCAGAATCAGGGCACCAAAAACAGTTCCCTGATGCTTCCCAGATCCCTGCTGTGAGCAGAGTTGGGACACGGGGGAATCTGGACTATTGTTTTTAGTAATTATTTGAGTGAGGAAAACTACATCATCTATTTATATATTTCTTGCTTTCGCCACAAAGTGGCACTACAGCAGTTGGTATGTATCTCTTCAATCTGAGGATTACAAGGGCTTTGTGACAGCCAGCTTTGAGTCTGAGTCATTACTAATTACTCTCTGCACATACAGTAATAACCCCGACTGAGGGTTCACACCATTAAATATGTATGAACCATTTAGACGGGAGTTTCCTTGTACTTTACTTGGGGAAAGTATTTCCCTTCCCCAGCTCCTGATATTCAGCTAGAGTTCACTAGCTTAAATGTTGCTTGAGTTAGCTTTAAAAAGAAAAGGGGAGGGGGTACTCCCTCCAGCAAAACAGTGATGCAGCAATCGTTTATTGAAACAATCAAACAAAGGCAGAAAGAGAGAGAGAGATTTGCATTTTAAAAGGATTTTTCCTAGCACATTTGTAAGGATATCATCATCATGGCACATCAGCTGTCTCATATAGCTACCATAAAGCAGTACCAACCTACCTTGTGGGGAAAAGATGACAAAATAAATTGATAACTCCATAAAGATCCAGAGTTAAGAATATTGCTACTTCGAAGATTTAATGGTTTGGGGTTTATAGGCCCACTGAAATCAACTGAAAGATTTCCACTGACTTCAGTGGGCTTTTGATCAGGTGTTACACAGCTAGGATTTTAATTTTGTAATCCGTAAATGTAATCCCTAGGCTAAGAGCAGGAGAGAAAACCACACACTTTTTCCTCTTAGTCCAGCCATGAAAAATTCTTATTGCCACTGGGCAAATAAAATATCATCGGTGTTTAACTCTGTCTTTGGTACATGTATGGCTTCCATTACCATCGAATCTGTGCACCTCACAGATTTTGACATACAACACCCTATGATGTAGGGAAGTGCTTTTACCCCCATTTTATGGATCAAGAACTGAGGCAGAGAGACACTAAGGGTAATGTTTTCAAAAGTGCCTAAAGGCCAGATTTTTAAAGGTATTTAGGAACCTAGCCCCTAGTGGGAGTTAGGTGCCTAAATAGCTTTAAAACTTGATCCTAAGTGGTTTAGGAGCTTAGAGTCAATGGTATATGGGAGCCTAAATCACTTAGATGCATTTGAAAATGTTACACTACGTGACTCACCCAAGGTCTGACAGGAAGTATGTTTTGGTTCACACAGGAAGGATTGTTCAGCAAGGGTCAAAGTTCCATGGGTGGAGGTTTCAATCAAAGGCTGTACTATGGGGCCATGTATAATGCTAATCCAAAAGAGACAACAATTACTCCAGAGAAACAGGGATTGATGATATTGCTGCCCATCATGCCTTTGCTTTTTACCCCTCTTGTACCAAAAGACTACAGGAAAAGCAATCTACCTGGAAGAGCTGCCCAGCAGCTCTGGCCATTCTTTTTGATTGATCTAAACTTGCTAGCCACAACACTCTTAGTGGCATAACAGTTGCACATCCACTGGGAAGGCACCTCACCGAAGACCTTTCCAATGCATTCCTTTCCCCACACATACCTTGGTTCCCTGGCCCTACGAACAGATATGTTGTATTGTCATAGCTCGGTTTATCTACTCATTCAGCACTTCCACTCCTCATCAGTCTCCTTCCCCCATGTTGGCAGCTGTAGACAGAGCTGGCTCTAGCAGTTTTGCTGCCGTAGGCAAACTGGCAAATGTTCACCCCTACCAGCCTGCAGTCACTCACCCCCTCTCACCCACTCACCCCATCCAAACAGTTTTTGGATGATTTGCTGCCACTAATATTTTGCTGCCCTAGGCAACTGCCTGGTCTGGCTGTGTGCTAGAGCCAGCCTTGCTTCACACTGTGATGCAATCAGCACTGAAGCACTTGGCTTGGGAACATGAGCAGGGGGAAGAGTCATGACCCCAGCCCTAATCTCCAGGCACTGCGCTGTTTTCAGCAGTAAAGGAAACAGCTGCTGATTGAGAGGAGAAAGTGATGGAGACAGAAAATGAGCAAAGGAAATAAAAGAGTGAAGAGGCAGAGAGAGAGAGAAGAGGAACTGAGCACAAAGAGGGACACAGGGAGAGAGGAGGGAGCCAGACACTCAAAGAGAAGCTCCCAAAAGAGCATGCTTCTATACAATGAACGCCCCCAAAATATGCTGGTTTTATATTTGTTTGAAAGGGTCTGTGGAGGAGGGGCAGCAGTAGGGTTCAAAGAGGTTCCCAAAAGTCCCGAGTGATCCCCTCAGCCATTTTTTCAGGTTTCATCAGTCTTTGTCAATCGTTTTAAGCATTAGGCAGCCTCGTTGCCGGCGCTCTGTTGATTGCTATATGTAGTCACTTCAGTTGAGATCTGCCTACGGACTCCAGAGCAGCAGCTAAGCTGTAACTGTCTAGTTTGTGATATAGCCACACTAAGTACACAAGTACACTTAGCTGTGCAGCTACGGTGATGGAATGCAAAAGCTGACACAGCAAGAGCAAAATGGGCCGTGCAATTTTTATACAAATTTAAAGGGGGTGGGGGAACCATTTAGAGCAAACACTGCCAAGTAAGGCATTATGAGGAAATCTAATAACCTTTTTAAAACTCAACTCTTCCCTCATCGCCTCCCTTTTGGTTTAACTTCCCTTTGTAACAATACCAGTTTTCAGAGTTCTGCAACATGCTGAAAGTGCCATCAGTCCCAACATCCCCATCCCTAAGAGTCTAATTGTGTGACCGACAAAACCCACCCTCTAACAGGAAATCTGTAATATTAATAATATAATATTAATGCCTAGTGCTTATATACTACTTTTCATTAGTAGAGTTTGCCATCATACTATTAGCCAAAAAGTATTTGGCCTATATGACGACACCTCTACCTCCAAAAGCCAGTTTTGACAGCATTTACTTGTTAGGGCTTGTGTACACACAGAAGTTGCACTGGTTTAACTTAAATTGGTTTAGTTAAACCAATGCAACTTGTGTGTGTGGACTCTCTCATACTGGTTTAACTTTGGTTGTAGTGATTTAATCTATGCCTGTAAATTTGCTAGGTTTGGAAAGACCAAAGATCTTCCTCTCTTTAATAGAATGGAAACAAGAGATCCCTTTAATTCCCATGGAGAATACAATCCTTTCAACAAACAACAACCTGAATGAATCCTGCTGCTTGTGGGTGACGTTTATAAGGAATTATTTAGATTGTAAACTCTTTGGGAGGAAGGACCATCTTTCTGTTATTTGTCTACACAGCACCTAGGACAATGGGGACCCGATCAGGGCTCATTGGTGCTACCACAATATAAACAGTCAATATAAAATAAAATTTATTTGTATTACAGTGACCCCTAGAGGCCTCAATCAGCGTACAGCCCAAGTATGTTAGGCACTGAACAAATACAGTAGAGGACAGAGAGATATAATATATTAGCCCAAAAACATTATTTCTCTCCCCAAACATCCATACTTCTAATTATCCTCTTCTCTTTTCCATCCTTCTCTCTTGGGTCTTAAACTTTTCCCATTCCTCTTTTCCTTGTTCTTCAACTCTCTTAGCTGACCTTTAAGTAACTTAGCTGCTTATCTCAGTGGAGGTTTTCATGACACACTGGTAAAAGTGCCCAAATCCTATCTACAACCATGCTTGTGCTGTTGCTACCCACTGTACCATCACTAGCAGTTACTGCAATACAGATATGCATTTTTTCCTAGGGTAGGCAAGACCTTAAATAACGTACTGAACCATAATATTTAAAACAGTGTCAGTTTAGAGTCATTTGAATATGGCAAAGACAGTGTTCGTGAATATTCATTACAATTCCCAAGGGATGCTTGTAGGGCTGGCCCTAGGTGTTTTACCAGCCAGGCTGAAAACATTTTCAGTGCCCACCCAGCCAATTGGTGGATTAAAAAATAAAAGCAAATCGGTGGATTAAAAAAAAAAAAAAAGGCCAAGTGGTGTGCTCGCCCAGCCCCTAGCAACAGATGTGGAAGCTTGGTTTGAGCTGGTTTGTGCCCCTTTTTATCAGCTATTTGTCACCAGTCACCATTCACATGAAGGGTCTTTGTTCACTGGAGGTGTGGGGAAATGGCTGTTCTGTGCGCCAATAGCAATTTTCATGTGTGAACAAGTGTGCACACAGGAATATTTATTATATGCTTTTTGTTATTGTCCTGAGTAAAAGGTTTCAAAGAATAGAAACATTACCATTTGTGGTTCAGTGTCCAATCCTGCCACAAATAGCAAATACTCAAAGCAAAAATCCCATAGGTTGAAAATTGTTCACATAAACTGTTTGAACACTTGTGGATAGTAATTCAGTCTGTATAAATCAAAGTCTATTCATTAATGATTTGTAAACAGATAAAAGGGCTAAACTTGTCTGATAAATTAGTTACATGAACAATTCTACTAGCTCTTTTCAGTAGCTCTATTTGTATGCAGAGGAGAAAACTGTCCACCATTAAATAAAAGCATTGAGTAAATGTACATAAACAGAAAACATTTTCAGCTAAAGATAATTTAGAATATTTTAAACAGTTTGAAAGAAAGAAAGAAAGCCAGTGAGTCAATGAAGTCTGCCTACAGACTTCACTATTCCTATGGATTTTGCCTGGAAAGTTCTCAGATACTACAGTATAAAACCCTCGGATAGATTTTCAAATGATTTTAGTTATAAAAAAATGCAACTAGGGATTTCCACTCTCCTGGTCAACATACCCAAGTCAGCTACCTTTCTAGGCTGTTAACTGCAGTCCATATAAAACCCAAACAAAATAAAACACAGCCCTTTACCAAAATTAACCAGGAGTGAGAAGATTAAGGGCATGTCTACACGACAAAATTAAGGCAACCTAAATTATGTCAACCTACAGTCACTACAGTAATTTAATCACTTTTGCAAGTCCACACTATGCTCGTGTCGGCTGTGCACGTCCTCACCAGGAGTGTTTGCACCAATTTAACTGTCAGTGTGAGGCATTGTGGGATGGCTTATGAAAAACAGCAACAGTCGATGTAAGCAACGCTGATGTAAACGTACACTGACACTGTATTGACCAAACTACATCGACCTAAGCGCTACGCCTCTTGCTGAGGTGGAGCCATTAAGTTTGTATAGTGGGCGAGTTACATTGCGGGGGGCTACATTTTAGTGTAGATCCTCACAGAATTAGGTCGATGTAAGCTACCTTATGTTGACCTAACTCTGTAGTGTCGACCAGGCCTTAGTCAAAGTAAATGTCCAAAATTACAATTGCTCAACAGCAATACAGAATTCTGTGATTCATATGTTGACTAATCAGAGTACCATACCTCTTACTTAGCCTTCTACTGGAGATAATGGTATGTCTGGCATTTGGCAAAGTCTTTTTAAACCAAAGTTCCTAAAGAAACAGGATTCTCTCTTCTTTCTTTGGGAAAGAGAGGGCGAGAAAGAGATTGTAAGCTCTTTGGACCAGAGACTATTATTTTGTTCTGTGTTTGTACAGCACCTAACACAATTGAGTCCTGGTCCATGACTAGAGCTTCTTGGCTGTAGCACAATATAAATAAATAAATAATAAAAAGCAACAGCAAGGATATTTACTAAGAAAAAGTGTTGATTCTAACTTGCTTGTCTAGAGGCTCTCCTTTTGATGCTCTGGCTTAAAGCTATTGGAGTGTAGATACTTGTAGTTAGTAAATACCTCACTAATGCTAATTTGAGCAGCAGTTTCACATCCAATGCAAGCATCAAAGCTCTCGTATACCCTGGTAATGGATGTGGTATAAGAACAGTGAGAGAGATTAAAATCTCTAACTCAGATACTGAGAACTAAATTAAGGAAACAATATATTTCATTAATATCTGCCCATGTCACATTCTTAGATACTTTTAACTCACATAAATATTCTATATGAGCTCATCTCTTACTTCATCCTGGAGGCAGTACTGTGTAATTTCTAAAGTGTTTTTAACACAGGATGAATTGTGTTAGATCATCCCCACATGCCTCAGTTAGAATATAGAAACACAAACAGAAGTGATCTCATAGTTAATGAATGAAGTCTTAGTTGTAACCCAAAAAGCCAGACATCAACAGGAATAAGCCAGTGGAAGGAAATGAACCAGTATTTCTGATGGATATTGTAGTTACCCAAGCAATAATGCTGAACTGCAGTTCTGTGCAACTACCTGGGAAAACACAGCTGCTTACATATTATCATCCCTTACCATTTGTTTTAATGGTTATTGTTCACCTATCTCTGTGATATTTGTGGGACACATTTTAAAAACAAGCAACACCATGTACTGTACACAACAGACAGTACAAGCAGACGTCTCCTTGTACTGCTCCACCAACAATAAGAAAACCCGGTTTCCATGATACCTCTCAGAAAAAGGCAGATGGTAGCACCACCACCAGTTTTCCTTCTGCTGTGGATGCGGGGTGAAAAAAAAAAACCAGGGCTCACTCCAGATAACCTCTCTTGCAATGATTCATAGATACACAAGATGTTGACCTTAAAGGATGCAGCTTGCACCATGCTATGAACATTCAGGTTCTGGCAGTCCACCAGAACAAACAGTTCTATATTCTGAGGACACCCTGACTTAAGAGTGTCTCTAGGGCCTGTCAGCAGACGTGCCCCAGATGGAAATCCGTGAAAGAAAAAAAACCTCCAACCAAACAAGTCTACTGATTTGGCAAGGAGTCTTCTGTTTTTAGTTGTGTTCTGAGCTGCTCTCATCAGAGCGTGGACTGGGCTGGTACGTAGTAGATGGCATCCCAACACCTCTCTCAAGCTGTTATCTTGTTCTCCAGAAACACAGCTTTCATTTTCAAAAAAGCAGCAAGTCTCAGCTGGTTGCAGCAAAAACCCAAAAAACTGTGAACAGAGTGTAACTGATGCATAGATGTCTACATGAGTCTGCAGGGAGCCTGGAGCAATAGCTCTGAGAGGTGTGAACTGCTCAGTTCATCTCAGTGAGGTGTTATCTCAGATGCCCAGAGATGATATTTTTCAGAGGGGTAGCCGTGTTAGTCTGTATCAGCAAAAACAACGAGGAGTCCTTGTGGCACCTTAGCGACTAACACATTTATTTGGGCATAAGCTTTTGTGGGCTAAAACCCACTTCATCAGATGCATGGAGTGAAAAATACAGTAGGCAGGTATATATATTACAGCACATGAAAAGATGGGAGTTGCCTTACCAAGTGGTGAGATGATATTGTTTTCCCTTTTCTGACATCAGCATTGCCACTCTCCTGAGAAGTTGCAGATGTTCAGATCCTTGCAGGTTGGTTTCCCAATGGATGAGAAATCAGTGTTGGGGTGCCTGAATATATTCTAGGTATACCTTGGTTTGTTTACATATATATACCAGCTGCATGCTTTGACAGCATGCAGCGGACACAACAGAATGCAGTATGTTTTCTTTCAGGAATATCAGCCCAACACCAGTGCTCAGTTTCCAGGGAGCAAACCTGCCTCAAAAATTGGCTCTAATCAGAGACAAGGCAGAGAGCAAACTCTTCTGCTGCTTGCACAGTTACCTCTGGATTACTGCCTCTGCACAGAACCTTGCATAAACCTATCACAGCATATCTTCCCAAGACTGAACATTTGTTTACCAGGGAAAAGAACTCAGAAGACTATGTGTAACAGTGCCACATACTGTCAACTGCCATAATAGTATTTAAATGTCAAAAATGTTAACTACCTTGTTCCTTGTTGTGTAAGGAGAGGGGTGATCATGGTAATGTCCAGTGACTATAAGTGGTGATATTTTCTACCCCCTGCAAGAAGGAGCCAAACTTTGTTTGAAGTGTTAATGACTGATAACAGCAATGGAGCATTTACAGTACTTCATCATTTCTGTGTGTCTCCGCATCATATTGAACCCCTATAGTTACCTAATAAACCCTGCTATACTCAAGGAGCCTATTGTGGGCCTATTTAAGAGCCTGCAGAGGGAGCCCAGTGGAGCTCAAAAAGCTGCACAATCATATTATAATATTAGCGGTACCTGAAGGAATGAGGCCTTACACCAAAGTTGGATTTTTAGACAAACTTGAATGCTGGCAGAGCCCTCACACCACAGTGCTGGCCTCCCTAGAGCTGGGGACACTTGGCACGACCCCCCCAAAGAACACTGTTTCAATTCCCATTCGTCCAGCCTCTCTCAAACCAAAACCACAAGCAACCCAGCCACCAAGGGAGAAGAAATCAACTGCAATATTATATACTATCTACTGGCAGTGGCATCTTATTTTGGCAACCTACATAGGTGAAGCATCTCCATCCTTAGAGCCACCCTAGATGTGATCTCTATCAGTCAAGTCTAGGAATCCAACCATAGACATCCAGCCAGGAGGACTCTAACTGTAGAGATGTAGAGTATAGTACTCCACCACCTATGGTCCCACCATCTATTCATGACCACATGGGCCTGGGAGCAGTAACCAGTAAGCAGCAGCCAGAGCTAGGGCCACAGCCTGCTTGTCCCCCATTCCCCAGCCTGCAAGTAGTCAAAGCTAAGCACCAACCTAGGACCCACCTACCTGCTCAGCCAGAGCATCCCCAGCTGGTGGCACAAGTCAGCCAGAGTCCCCATCCAGCCCAGGGCAAGCAGCAGCCATCACTAGGCACTAGCAACTTGACCACAGCCCTACACCCAGTCCAGAACAGAAAACAACTGGGGAAAAAGCCTTAAGAAGCAGCCAGAGTTACTTGGATCCAGGGAGATGTCAGAGCCAGACAGGAGCATAGCAATTCTTCTGTTCCTAAAGTTCCTTCTATGCTGCAACGGTCTCAGGTTGCAATCAGGACATTTGCTGCCATTTATGTAAATAGTGTAATGTATATTAATCAAATATGCAAATCAGGACATGGAGTCATTTGCATGCATCCTCTAGATTGCTTAACATTCAGATTTAACAGGTATGCAACAGCAAAATATCACAGAAAAAAATACCTTAAACCCATTCACTCAAAGCCATTTAAAAATAACCACAGAAATGCATATCAATCAGCTTTCAAAAGAATAAAAATAAAAATTCAGTAAAGTTAAAGGACCACTTCTTTACAAAATGAGACTGTCAAGAAGGAAGCAAAACCATGAGGCGCAGAGCATTGTCTGCTAGGGGGAGAGGTATTAACACCAGGAGGAGCAATTGTCCACGCGGTCATTTCAATAGAACATCCAAATCCTACATTTGGGTGCTGACAGGCATTTCCTTGCTTAAAATAAATTTTGGGGCATATATGGAGAGGCCAAATGTGGATGCCAGCCTAACTGATGATGACCACCTCTGAAAATTTAGCCATTAGGAGACACAGGTTTATATAATAAAATATTATTTTTCTCAGAGCTTTGTTAAATTCTGCAGGGGAAAAATCTCTGGAGACTTGTTTCATTCAGATCTGCCATGAAGACTGCACCTAACAAATGGCAGTTATCTCACATGCTATGTGGGAATAATAAAATCCGCAGTGGCGAATGGTTTTCTGCAGATCAAACACAAGCATAGAACTCCTGAAACAGACATTCTGAAAAAAAGAAGATGGCTGGCTGATGAAAGTTCCTCCTGCACAGCAGTCCTGCTGGATATATGCAGGCCCCTGGTGCAAAAGGTACCAGACATTTGATAACAGCGATAACCCAGCATGAGCTGTGGTCGGATGGCAGAAGGCCCTTGAGGAAGGTACAAACCCTGATAAAACAAGATTTTAAAAGGTTCACATGAACCACTGAAAACTAAAACTGCTGAGTTTTGCACAGCTCTATTTCAAATAACTCCAATATATAAGACTGAAAACTAACTACTAGTTTACAGAGCATTTACAGTAGTTTATTATTTCTGTGGATCTCAGCATCATATTGAACCCTTATAATTGTGTAAGAAACCTTATTATGCATCATATTAACAGCATTTTTTCTTGATCTTTTCAATTTGCTTTTGACAGTAATTTGGTATAAATGTGAGCCACAATTTCCATCCGAACTGGTTATCTCTTCTGCTATTTCTGATGTTATCAGAACTATATCCAAATGGTTGCTGTTTCCAATGGGCCACATGAACAGTTTGGCTAGAACCCTAAACTCATCTTAAATTAGGGTTCTAGCCAAAATTCCTTAACCATCAGCCCAGATCCACCAACGTTCACAGAGTCAGGATCATCTGATGAAGTTCACAGAGCATTCTTGCATCTGAAGAAGTGAGGTTCTTACCCACGAAAGCTTATGCTCCCAATACTTCTGTTAGTCTCAAAGGTGCCACAGGACCCTCTGTTGCTTTTTACAGATTCAGACTAACACGGCTACCCCTCTGATACTTTCCACCTTTACAGAGGTATAACAGAGATCAGACTCTGTCCCTCGGTGTCAGAAGCACAGTACAGACTAATACTGCAAATAAGTGTCCTTTGGAGCATTTTCTCGTTGAAAATGAAAAGATAGAGAGTTTTGCCAGGCTGTGCTCAGAGCAATGGTTTTACATGGCAGTAGCCAGATGAAGGGGAGGAACAGCAACCTTAACTCTGAGTTTACTTGCTTTTGTGGGTTTCAGATGCTGGATGTTATTTTTACACTTTTGTAATTTTAGATATAGTAAGGATGTGAATGTGTCATGTAATTGTGGCCTTGCTAGGGTAATTATTTGGAACTGAATAGTAATTACTGTAGCAAAACCCAAGTAACTGAAAGAGCTGCTCTGTATGCCTGCTAGACCTGTTTTTCCATAGGCTTTCTGCCAATACTATTTTTTCTCAGTGAAATACAGAGATTTGCTCTTTGAAGCAGAGCACACCTCACATTTCCTCAATCCTACATCTTCCCTCTTCACTTTTCTTGGAGGGGGTCCATGAATCACAGAGGTGCATTCCTTATTCAGAAAACATGCACTCATTTTTCAAAGAATTAAATCTACGGAAATCCAGTGTAAAGCTAATTATTTGCATCCAGAAGGAAAATTTGGCACAAAGCCAATGTGACTGCCTGTAACAGCTTATTATCGTGCAATTACTTATAAATGCTGCCAGGTAAAATATTAAAATGCATTTGCATTATACACAAGACTTGATTTTTCTGTCACTATGGCAAGGTACCTTGGGTCTAACAAATTCCAGAGCTACAATCCCAGAAGATTATATCAGATTCCTTTAAGGCCACACTCTGTATTCAGTGGTTAGTGTCTTACTGCTATGTTACACTTTCCTTGTATTGATGTGATATTTTTACAATTCCGTTCTCCCATTCCCCCTGCCCCCATATCAGCCAGATTTATCATTCCTCAGCATGAGTGTGTTTTCAATTTTTCCAGTAATTTGCACAAAGGCAGGGGTATCCGCCACTATGATTGAAAATATGTAACCTGAGTTACATAATACAAATCCATTTATTAGTCAGAATGAAAAACCTTGTTTATATCCAACCTAGACTTGTTTTCAGTTTTCTTGTGGCAGAGTGTATCTGACAGGTTAGCAATAACTAATACATGGTAAACAAAACAATAGAAGTGTCACACTGCAACTAACCTAGCACAGGATTTCTAATAGGGTTCTAACCTCTCAGTCTGTCAGGTCAATTAGAGAGATCAGACAGCCATTAATATCACAGTACCTGGGGCATACGGGACATGTTATTAAGACAGTATGATGTGCAGTTTGTGCAATGATGTGAAGCTCCAGAGAGCATCTATCTGGAAAAATTCTAGTGATTGTGAAAACAGTTACACAGCTCATTCATCACAGATTGACAGAGATGCAGATGACAAAGGAGCTGGTATACAGATTTTTTTATCTAGGGAACGTATTGATTTTGTATCCATTCACATTTTATCTATAATTATTGAGCTTTTTTCTCTAAATGATGAAGATGTGTGTGTTGAATTGCTCATAATCAATAGCGTGATAAGCATATAAGAAAAATGTAACAGTCCTAAATCTGAGCTAGATCAGCCACTTCCCATCAGGCAACTTTACATCTAGCACAGACCCACAATAAGGTAAGGAGTCCACCTGTGGGGCAAGGAGAGGCCGAGATGGATGGGTATGTTATGTGCCCCATTCCTTTGTGAACCCTGGGAACAATCTGATTAAAAGCTAGTACAGTCCAACTCTCAAATCTGTTTATGGGTTCTTCTATTTTCTGGTAATGAAAAGGTAGTACTATCAGAGACTGAGATATAAAAGAGGAGCTGTAACAAATGGATAAATTAAGGTGCAACAGGACACCAGGCCCAGATGCTATACACCCAATAATTCTGAAGGCATTTGGGATTGGAGTAGTTGAAGCTCTAACAAAAATAGGAAGTCTCTCATGAACATCTGCTACTGTCATAGAGGATTGGAGGGTAGCACACATTATGCCTTTTTTTTTTAAATATTGTGATCCTGTGAATTCCAGACAAATCAGCCTTACCTCCATGCCTGGGAAACTGGTTGTAATGATACTTAAAAATATAATTATAAAACACCTTGGTGAGCATATGAGAGAGACTAACACCTTCTGCAAAGGAAAATTGTGCCTCACTCATCTACTGGAATTCTCTGAGTCATTTAGTTAGTAGTTAAAAGACAACTGATTGCCCTAATTTATTTGGACTTTCAAAAAGACTTTGACAAAATCACTTACAAGATTCTATAGAGCACACTGAATAATTACAGGTGGGAAGTAATGTACTATCGTGGATCAGAAACTAGCTGAACCCAATTAAGTTAATGGAAAGATTCCCATTGAGAAGGGCCCAGGGCCTACAAGGGGGAAAACAAAGAGTAAGCATAAATGGCCAATTTTCATCATGACAAAAGGTTAACAGTAGAGTGTCCAGATGTTCAGTAGTAAGACCAATGTTATTTAATAATTTTACTAATGATCTGGTAAAGGGGCTGAGCAGTACATTAATAAAAGTCGCAGAAGGCACAAATTATTTAGGTTAGTCAAGACAGGACCTAATCAAGCTAGGTGAACATGCAGCACAACAGCAGAAGAAACCCAGTGTTGATAAATGAAAGATAATGCACATTGGAGGGAGCAATATGAACTACTCAGATACCTTTCTGAGTTCTAAATGAACTGTAACAATTCAGAAAAAAGTTATGGGCATCATTGGAAGCAGCTCATTAGGACTGCTACACAATGGGAAACTGTGGTCAAAAGAAGCAAAGGGTATAATAGGATTCAGATGGAGAATAGTACTGAAAATATTCTAATGCCATTATATAAATCAGAGGTTCACTTTCTGATGAGCAGTGTAATATGATACCACTGCTCCTCAAGTACAACTTTTTTTAAAAAGTGATGAGCAGATACTTTACTGGCATACTACTAAGAGGTTCAAGTTAGCATAGATCATGCAATGTTTGTGTTACAATTAAACTAGAGAAACTGTTTCTGTCATGGATGTTTTTTTCCTCTAATTGAGAAACCACCACCAAAGACACCCTGCCAATTGATCACTCGAGAGTGACTAGTTGTTCCTCAAGTGATACTACAAAAGAGGACAGGACACAAGGCAACTGAAAATCCATTTCATGGGCCATATCATGCCATTGAGTTTTAAGCAGGACCACGCATTGATTTCAAAAATGTTAAAATAGTATCAATTTTGGTAAAATTAATTCTCTTCAATTCACCTAAGACATTTTAATGCCCTGATCCAAAGTACTATAAACTCATATTTTACCTGTTTATTTTTTTAATGGGAGTGTTACATTGGATTAGTCCACTATTTCAGCTAGAACAGGCTATAGTTTTAATTCCAGTCATTCCACTGGGGTCCAGTAGACATCAATGATTCTAACATGGAGCCTAGAGGAAAGACTGTCCTGGATTTAGCCACACTGAAGTGAAGTGGAAGAGAAAACGGATCCTTTAACAAACAATTTTTTTTTTTTTAAGTTCAGGTTAAGCATAATCTCCCAACCTCTCCCTGATCCCAAACATGATCATACCTTTTCTCCACCGCCCCAAATTAATCCCATGTTACCTTCCCTCACATTCTCCCATCCTTTGGGGGAACCAGTCACAAGGTCTGGAAGTTTGCTTGCTGTGACATCACTGCATTCCAATCTTACATGGTGTGATGTAGAAGGCACTCGGTGATGCTGGGCACTCTCACAATGAGGGGAGTCTGAATGCAATGGTAGTTATATATCAAAGGGATAAATACCAGGGAGGGAGAGGAATTATTTCAGCTCAGTACTAATGTGGACACGAGAACGAATGGATATAAACTGGCCGTGGGGAAATTTAGGCTTGAAATTAGACGAAGGTTTCTAACCGTCAGAGGGGTGAAATTTTGGAACAGCCTTCCGAGGCAAACGGTGGGGGCGAAAGACCTCTCTGGCTTCAAGATTAGGCTAGATATGTTTATGGAGGGAATGGTTTGATGGGATAACGTGATTTTAGTCAATTAGGCAATAACGGCCATCGCTGGTAAAATAAGGGTCTGGCTAGAGAATCTTGCCTGTATGCTCGGGGTTCTACTGATCGCCATATTTGGGGTCGGGAAGGAATTTTCCTCCAGGGTAGATTGGCAGAGGCCCTGGAGGTTTTTCGCCTTCCTCCGCAGCATAGGGCAGGGGTCGCAAGCTGGAAGATTCTCTGCGACTTGAAGTCTTTAGATCACGATCTGGAGACTTCAACAGCAGAGTTAAGGGAAAGTGGGGGGGGGGTCAGCTTTTGTGGCCTGCATCATGCGGGAGGTCAGACTAGATGACCATATTGGTCCCTTCTGACCTTAAAGTCTATGAGTCTATGAGTTAGACTACAGGAGAGGGATTCCCAGACCAACTGGACATGTGAAGACTTCCACACAGACAGGGGATACAGAGGAGATAATGTAAAAGGAGATGGGTCTGTTGGAAGGGCAGGAAAGAAAGGAAGGTGGCTTTAAAGGTTTGCATGCGCTTCTGATTATGACAAAAAATTGTGGAAGTTTACCTAACCAAGCCAAACCCCTGAACCTCTTGAGGTTCACTCAGCTCTAATTCAAACTACAACAGCAACATTGTATTTACTTTAACCTCCAATGGCCTAGCAGTACCCATACTTTGTTACTTTGGCTTGATTCATGGTAATCCTTTTGCTTCAATCATTTGGCAATTTATTATAAATTACATCAGCTGCTGAGCCTCTTTCATTGGTTAGGCTGGACCCTTATTCTGAACTATGTAGACCTGCTTTTGATCAGTCATAGCAGTGTGTCCCCTTTTATTGACACTTTTGAACACATTCTCATAAACCAAACCAAAATGAAGGGCCTGCTGAATAAGCAATTTCTTTTGATGCGTCCAAATGATTCCCCCCCTCCATTCTTGATGATTACACAGACATTGTGTTGTGCTATTTTGATTTTTAGTTGGGGCTAAATGTAGTTTTAACTACAACTTATGGTACATTTCAGTAAATGAGCATTTTTTGCTCCATTTATTTTCCCCATATCATTACACAGCAAGATGGATTTCCAAAGCTTTGCATGCAAAAATGAATAATGCCCTGGATGTTTAAACTCATTTACTGTTCATTCAGTTAATGAAGGTGCAGATCCATTCCTCAAGTTGCAGCTGTTCAGTGCCAGCTATGCCTTTGCCTTTCCCCTCATTTGTGTAGGCAGGTTATGATTTATAACTATTAAAAATGTGAAAGATTTTTTGTCATCTTTTTGTCATCAGTAATTAAAGACTCGCTCAGTTCCATGAACCTTCTGAAGAAAACAAAAAGTTTACTCACGTCAGACCAGAGTTACAGCTCCAACTTTGTTGATAGCTGAGCAGATGTCTTGCACATGAAGGGGGTCTTCAGAGATGAAGTGGTAAGTAAAGATTGTCTGGTGTCACAGGCGCACCAAATATAGGGCTGACATCTGGAGCTGAACAGTGAGGGGGCCAGTGTTGCTCTGTCAGCAAAGCCATATTAAAATATATTGCCTTCAGACCTGCAGAATCAGAACGCTATGAGAGTTATTCTTCAAGTGACCAGTGTCTAAAGAATGCAGCTCCATGTACGTTATCGTGTATCTCCTTAATTTACAACAGCGGTTCTCAAACTTTTATACTGGTGACCCCTTTCACATAGCAGGCCTCTGAGTGTGACCCCCTTATAAATTAAAAACACTTTTAATATATTTAACACCATTATAAATGCTGGAGGCAAAGCAGGGTTTAGGGTGGAGGCTGACAGCTCGCGATCCCCCATGTAATAACCTCACACAACCAGGGGTCCCGACCCCCAGTTTGAGAACCCCTGATTTACAATGTATGTGAGGGTGGAGGAGAATAGAAAGTGTCTATGAGAACAAGTATACAGTAATCATACCTACGGTGCATTTGTATGTGTGAAGATGTGCACCAAATATTGTGGCTCCTATTCCATCCATCCCTGCATCAAGCGGAGCAGCCCGGGATGGACTGCATTGTTATCGACAGGCTGGAAAGTGAACTCCATCCCTAACAGACTCACAAGTACTTCCCCACACCAGCTTTGTGCAAGAGGGTACATTTCATTTGCAGAAGCTTTTTTCCTGCTTTGATTTATCTTTCATGAAGCTAAGTAAATCAAAATTTAACGGACAAGATTGCCCTGTTTTCTGAGAAGGAGCAGCTTCTCAGCTCTAATTCATGGTGCTGATTATTGACACATCAGAGCTGTCTAAATGGCTTAGTATGCCCTAATGCCACACAAACCACACATTACTGTGATCATTATGAGACTTACACAGATGCACATTATGAGGATTTTCAGTGCTAAAGGAAATAAAGAAACAGCAAATGCTTTCCAGCTGGCTTATTTACATGCTCTTAGTCTTCATCTGAGACATGTGCAGGTTAATTTCAGCTGACGACAGATCTCTCATCCAAATGTTGCTCCAGAGAATATGAAGCCATTATCCACACCCCAAGATGAACTCAGACAAGGGAACTCTAAAAATCATGTCGGTATCTCTGCATTCATATCTTACATAAGCACATTAACTATTAAATATAGAAATACAACATAAGGTTTGAACCCAAGCCCTTAAACTAATTACACACTTTCATATGGAAAGCACCATAGTTAAATACTGAGGGAGTTAACATCTTAGAGAGCAGCTGGTTTAGGTCATGCCATCTACTTCCTGCTGCTGCTTACAATGAGGACAATAAGAAACGGGCTGGCTGCTAGAGCTAAGTGCCAGATACAGACCATATGGCAACAACGCAACATACAATTAAGAATAACATTTATACAGAATATTGATGTCCTACAATAGCCAAAGGCTCCCTGGATACCACAAAGGAAATATAGTGGCTCCACATTAATTTAATCCCTTTGATTAATTTTGAATTGTTGGGATTATCACTGGATAGTTGACCTCTCTCAAATTACATGTGTACGTTGGAAATATTGTACTACACTTGGAATCTAGAAACAATTGTTACTTTCTAGACCTGATTCCATATTCTTTGCAATTGCCAAATTCCCTTTCAGAGGGTTGACTAAGAATACAGGGTTGGATGCTCATTTTGCATCTCACGGAGGCCCTGATTCAGGAAGGCATCCCTGTATTATGCAGAGGTCAGACTCAATAGTTCTTTCTGGCCTTAAAAATCTAGGACTTGCACCTGAGCACATGCTTTAGAGTTTTTTCTGAAACAGTGCCAGAAAGAGGATAATGCCACATCAGGCATCCTAGTTATAAGAATTATAACTGAAAATGATAAACCAGTTCAGAGTTAGAATGAGAGGAAAGAATTTAAATACACCTCTACCCCGATATAACGCGACCCGATATAACATGAATTCGGATATAACGCGGTAAAGCAGCGCTCCGGGGGGGTGGGGCTGTGCACTCCGGCAGATCAAATCAAGTTCGATATAACGCGGTTTCACCTATAATATGGTAAGATTTTTTGGCTCCCGAGGACAGTGTTATATCAGGGTAGAGGTGTACATAAAAAAATCCAAGCAAGGAAACAAAAGGAAGTAAAATCGTGTGCTTATATGATTCATTTTTGTGTCATTTTATTTTCAAGTGTAATATACTCTACATAGATTTTTAAAAAACTTCCGGGACCCAAAAAGGTTTAAGGCAACCCCTTTGTACTAAAATTAAGTTAAATGGGAAAAATTGGTCTTTTATTTATAAAATATATTCCTGTTTTGTCTTCTTGATGTGAAGGATGGTTATTTTATGTTTGTTTTTGTTTTGCTGTTTGTACTTACAGAAAATTATATACTAGTCAAGGGTGAAAGTTTGTTTTTCAGCCTTTGAAGGGTAAGTAGGTACTTTGTTGGAGCTTGCAAACACTCAGTTAAACATTACAGCATATTAATCACAGCTGTAAATTAATATGCCACCAAACTAACTCCTATAAGGGCTGGTCTACACTGGGGGGGGGGGATCGATCCAAGATACGCAACTTCAGCTACCCGAATAGCGTAGCTGAAGTCGAAGTATCTTGGATCGAATTACCTGGGGTCCACATGGCGCGGGATCGATGGCCGCGGCTCCCCCGTCGACTGCGCTACCGCCGCTCGCTCTGGTGGAGTTCCAGAGTCGACAGTGAGCGCGTTCGGGGATCGATATATCGCGTCTTAACGAGACGCGATATATCAATCCCGGATAAATCGATTGCTACCCGCCGATACGGCGGGTAGTGAAGACGTACCCTAAGAAAACTAGGTGCCTTTACCCCAAAACTGAAGGACTGTATTTGAGAACATCCAAGAGTACAACTCAAGCTGCTAAATTGCCTAAAATAATCAAATTACCAATGATGGAATGACCCCCTCTAAGTCTCTTTACTTGATACTTTCTGTATCAGCTGCACTACAGCCAATGAGTCAGACTGCTGAAACCTGTGATACTCCCCCTCTGAGGAGAGAGATTCTGCTCTCATTGACATTGGTTGTACACCTCTATAGCTTTACTGACTTTGGTGGAGTTGCTCCAGACAGACATAGATGTGAGAAGGGTATCACTGAGCTGCTAAGTATCAGAGGGGTAGCCGTGTTAGTCTGAATCTGTAAAAAGCAACAGAGGGTCCTGTGTCACCTTTAAGACTAACAGAAGTATTGGGAGTATAAGCTGTTGTGGGTAAGAACCTCACTTCTTTAGATGAAGTGAGGTTCTTACCCATGAAAGCTTGTACTCCCAATACTTCTGTTAGTCTTAAAGGTGACACAGGACCCTCTGTTGCTTTTTACTGAGCTGCTAGTCCTGCTGTACAAAAGGGTCAGTGAACTACCCTCCTTTCTTTCTGTACAACAGCTGTACAGATTTGTTTGCTGTTGGCTAGCTTGGCATATACAGTATCAAACACCTGTGTGCCACATACAAAAGTGTGCTGTTGGGCTATTTACCTTATTTTGAGTGAGTTGGCAGTGGGTATCCAATAATGAAATATAAGCCTACCAAAGAGGAACTCTGTTAAAAGTACTGTATTCTTAACTAAATAGCGTGATCTTCAGATTCAGCAAATATGAAGTGGCTTTGAGTAGAAACCAGTTTGTGTCCTAAGCTGGAAAGGTATGTAAGCACATGAGATGTACCCTTCTGCAATAATTATTCCACTTACTTGGTCCAACACCTACAGATACATTTCTATGTGTAACAAAAAGATAGGCTATATAGCAATGATTGAATTGAAAGCATGTGGTAATTAGTCCAGATGAATATCTTTGGTTTTAATGGGAGAGTTATTGTATGTTTATAGGGGGTTATGGTTCGGTAGTTTGTATAGCTGGTTTGCATTGTAATTAAACATCAATATTTTTAATCATATGAGATTCATTTACCAATCAATCATTTCTACTTGACACATATACAATGGGCAGCTGAGGCTCCAAGACATTCCTTCCACACACTTAACGCACTTATGTTGACTTTGGATATCCAAAGTACACAATGATACTATGGTTGCCAATTTTGGTTGGACATATTCCTGAAGTTTTCATCACATGACAATCCTTAATTCCTGGAGACTCCAGGACAATCCTGGAAGGTTGGCAACCCTAAATGATACACATGAGCATATTCGGTCTAGAGATGAAAAAGTGAACATGTCCAAGAAGGAATTGACTAGGGACAAAATACTGCTCATGTTGCAAAGGATGAATAGAGAGGAGGGGGGTAGGGAGCCAGCCCTTTCCATGCATACCTATACGGCAGAATCTATATCCAGTGTTGCTCCCTAGGGCTTGGTCCTAAGCCAAATGAAGTCACTAGGAGTCTTTCAATTGACTTCAATGGACTTTAGAACAGGCCCTTCCACACTAAGCTGAGGGCATGACTAACACACTTGCCGCTGCTCTACATCCCCAAGATGGCATGATCTGATGGCTTTGTGGTGTCGTCAGGCTCCAGCCTCCCTATGCACGTACACATATCAAGGAGCAGAATGGAAGAGTGTCTTTGGCTCAGAAATAAGTGTGACCCACCTCATATTATATTTCCAGCTCCTTTCAGTCATCTCACCTTGTACTGACAGGAAGCCTCTGGAGCCAACCAGGCATTGGTGGTTTCACTCCGCTTCCATGACAACATGTCACAGAAAAGCAAGAGCAGGGTTTGCCTTCAGTGGAATGCTGCTGCTAGTTAAAGTTACAAAACCTAAAATGTAGTGACATACTGAAAAGTGACCCTAAAAGTCAAAGCGTACCTTCTTAGTCAACAGATCGTCTCCCAATATGTACTCAGAGTTAGATCTGCTGGCTTCAGTGATTAAAAACTTTCACTAATTTTTGAGTGAGGGAGCTGGAATTGTTTTTTTTGCTCAGGACTCATCAACAAAATTGTTAATAGGTAAATTTCAGTGCAAGACCAAATTCTGCCCTGAATTCTACCTTTGTGCAGGTGGAACTGAAGACAAAATTTTGCTTAAAGAATCCTTATTACCAGTGATAATGTACAGATGAACAAAACAGCATCATTTGTCTTTCAGATCCCATTGCCTGCCAGTTAGAAAGCCCCCACTTCTTTTTACTTGTCAACTGAGAGCAGTTGATCTGGAAGTCACAGAGACACAATTAACCCAGAATATCACTGTGAAAAGTGACTGCTGGAATGACAGAGTAGAACTCCACTTTAACATCACCTCTGGATACCATGTGTGCACCTGGAATGTCTTGGACTATTTACTGCACTTAGCTAAATCGCTTCCCAAACCTATTTATAGCCATTTGTTGAAAATAAGTATTTTTACAAATTGTAATCTTTATGTTGAAATATTCCCAATTAATATTGAAGTGCATAAATCCAACTTAGTTTTTAGGTTCATGCCTGTAGGTCTGTTACACGAAAAAAAATATTTAGTAGAGGATCACTAGGCGATACTTTGAATGATACAACCAAACTTCGTTCTAAAGAAAAATGACTAGTCAAGCAAAGAGGCATGCAATTACCACTTACACAATACTACAATTATATTTATACTTAAAGATGAAATAGTGCATGTGTGGGTGATCAGTCTACTGACAACAGAGTGTAATCCTGGAATATAATGACAGACGTATTGGAGCATGAGCTTCGTGGGTGAATACCCACTTCGTCAGATGCATCCGACGAAGTGCGTATTCACCCACGAAAGCTCATGCTCCAATACGTCTGTTAGTCCATAAGGTGCCACAGGACTCTTTGCTGCTTTTACAGATCCAGACTAACACAGCTACCCTTCTGATACTGGAATATAATGGTACCCTTTTAATGTTAATTAGAGCTCTCCCCAAATTTACAAAACTACTCCTTTTGTAATCTATTATAATGCTAATTAACATTAAATTTACCATATTCACATTTCTGCCACCTCCTTATCTGGTTTGTCCAGAGGAAGTTGATTATTATTATTGACTTGTATTACATTAGTGTTTAGAGGCCAATATAGATAGCATTTTAATAAAACATTCACAATTCTTAAAAACACTCATTAAAAATCCTGCTAAAACCAATTATAACCAAAACAGCCACAAAATAACCTAGGGTCATGTCTTACTAACTTCAGTTTTCCCATCTTACTATCTCCAGCTTATCTCTAACTTTCTCACAATAGCGACCTCAATTTCCCATACTCCTCTACACTTTGACCAAAGCCTAATTTCTACTTAACATAGGCTACAACTAGGGTGACCAGA
>NW_020664439.1:25746877-25790141 GCF_002925995.2 Terrapene triunguis | reverse complement strand
CAAAGCCTAATTTCTACTTAACATAGGCTACAACTAGGGTGACCAGATGTCCCGATTTTATAGGGATAGTCCCGATTTTTGGGTCTTTTTCTTATATAGGCTCCTATTACCCCCACCACCTCCCTTGTCCCGATTTTTCACACTTGCTGTCTGGTCACCCTAGCTACAACTGTTAGTTCTGCCCTTCCACTCACTGTGTATTAATATTATTTTTAAGTCTTGAATTTTTTTATGTAACTTAGAGATTTATTCCAGCCTCTTGTTCCATGGTCCAGAATACTCTCTGATGCCAGTGCAGCAAAAATAATTTCTCTAGCACACCTCTTTCTTTTAAAGAAAGGATGCTAATCTTTGTGTGCCTGGGCAGCCAGGTAAGCCCAGGCATTATTTCTCTTTGTTTGATTTTTCTTCTGTACCGGGTAATGTGCTTACAGAAAAACTTCTATGCCCTGTTAGGATGCAAGTAATCTTTTGGCCCTCTAAACAGTAAACTATTTGCAGGTGTGATCCATAAAAGACCATATTCTGGCCTGTGCATCTTCATGGAGTTCTGTGGGTTTGCATAGTGGAAACGGAGTGGAAAACTTGCCCTCTCACTTGTCTAGTTGTAGTTGTCCAATAACATGCCTGGCTAATTCAAATAACCCAAGAAAGTGCTCTAGTGAATAAAGCGCTGGAGAAAGACAGAGCTTGGGTTGTATTCCCAGCTATGACCTGCTATGTGACTTTGTGAAAATCACTTCACCTTTCTGGTTCCTCTGACACCCACTGTCTGCCTAATCAGTTTGGAGTGTAAACTCTGTAGGTCATGAACTATCTGTCACTATGTGTATATACAACTTCTAATACAATGGGGCCTCTGGAGTCTAGACACTAATGTAATACAAGTCAATAATAATAACCAACTTCTTCTGGACAAACCAGATAATACCTATATTCATCTACAGCTTGAAAAAACTGTAGCACCTTATTATACATATTGATTGTACATGTCACTGCTGGTACAGACCTTCTCTTTCAACACTTTGCTTATGAAGCTCCGAAAGGTATTACCAGATATTACCAGTATGTCATTGACTTTTCCAGCTACTTATATAGGCCGGGTCAATATTTTCCTTACATAAAAATTATGTCAGTGTTTTTCTGTCTCATTTGTCTAAATAATAAATATTATTGACGTGTTCTTGGTCCTAGAAGCATTAAAACTCCTAGGATGTAAATATTTAAGACAACTATAATATATAACAAAATGCCCATTACATTATATTCATCAGAGCAAGTGTCCATACAGCTGTACACAGTAATTCATTATATGTCAAAAGACAGAGCAACTAATCCTAAGCAAGCACAGACACCCCAACCGAAAAGTTACAAATATGAAGCACTGAGAAAATGTTTTTATCGCTCAGACTCTAATTCTGTTCAGATAGAATTCCATGGCAAAACTTCCGATGACTTCAGTGGTGCAGGATTGGGCTCCTACTGCTTAATGCTCTGAGCAGACCCAATGGACAGGCAGAATTTTTAGCTTCTTATGATGTTCAGTGTTTTTCACAAGTTTTAAAACAGGGGCCTAACTTTCCACTTGAATATGGAAAGAGTTCTGCACTCATTACTTGACTTGAAGATATGAACCAGCTCCACACATTTTGCCACAGCTTACATAAAAATGGCTAACTACTAGATTAAAGACTGCTAAAATGGCCATCCAGAGCATTTTACCCTAGAACAGTTACACTGTACACCCTGTCGTTGGCATGGCAAAACCGCAGCAAACAAGTTCCTGGAAAGTGTATTCATTTTCTAAAATACATAAATCTGGGACTTCAGTGCATAACTCAACCCCAGCCACCACATAGCCGTATTTCTTCTAATTCTTCTTGAAATTCCAGGGAATATAAATCTCGGCAGTAAAAAAATAGTACTCTACTATGCTCCACTACTACACTTATTCAGGTATCTCTCGCTAATTAGTTGCTAAGGAGAATACACAAATGTTCTTACTTTTTAATTCTTACTTAAGCCAAGGTGGATTACATTGCTACCAATTATGTGCTGTATACAGAACTGTTGAATGGTAGCGTTGGATTTCACAGGTATCCCATGCCCTTTTCCAGTGTGGATTTTTTGTAGCCTTTCTGCATGACAGACAGGCCAACCTTGCTAAATGACAACACTGTGACTGTATACAGTGAGTCTACCAAGTATAAATACAATATGTTCTAAAAATATGCTTGTTTAATAATACTTTGCACTTATATGCAGTTTTCAGCCAAGGATCTAGGTGTATTTTACACACAATATACTTTATGTTGCAGATACACATTATTCCCATTTTTAAAACTGGGAAAATGAGACAGCAAGAGAAGTTAAATGAATTTTCTAAGTACACACAAGTACACCTCTGGCACAGGCCTAGAACAGAGTTAAGAAATGATGATTCCTAATCCTAGGGTCCAGCTACTAAATTACAGTTCTTTCTGTTCCAATGTGCCATCTCTTCAGGAATAAGCAAGAAAAAACCTAACAGGAATTAAGAATACCCACTGTCTGGGAGGGAGAGAGCTGCGGCCGTTTGCAAAATGGTTACGTTTGCCGCTGCTTGCCTCTGCCAAGTGTAAAGAGACATCTCCCAGAAAAGTGTGCTGGGAAAAAGCTCCTATAAAAGGGCAATCATATATTCAGTGCGCTAGCCAGGATCAGGTCGTTAAAAAGTAAGGGGCTCCTGGGGAAGGGGCTGCCTTTACATCACACTGTTTTATTGCACTCCGCATTAAGCAATTCAGGAATGTATGACTCTGTTTTCCCACTTCAGAATTGAACTACAAAATCCATTTTTTTTGAGACTGGAGCAATATTGGAGCAGTATTATATCATTCATGTATCACTAAAATTCCTTTTGTGACTCCAGGACATTAGATCACATTATAAACATCCACACAGTTTCAAATTGCTCCAGCCAAAGTTCTTGTTTTATTAAGTCTGACTGGTGACTACACAGTAAGCAATGTGCTTCAAAGCATCCATGTCCACATAAAGGAAACAGGATGACATACTTTCCTGTGTATCATGGTGAAGGATGGAAAACGGGTACCGGACATCCTGAGGAATGCCGGGGAATTCCCACTAATTGTGGTTCATGTGGGAACAAATGACATTAGTGAAAGAAAATTAGATATAATCATGAATAGCTTCAGAGGCTTGGGAAGCAAAATGAATAGAATAAACTAGGTAATTTCTCAAAAATCAGTGCAGTGCCAAGCACAAGAGAGGAGAAGAGAGGACTGATGCCACAGATCAACCAATGGACAGCAGTGGAGTAGAGAGGAGGAGAGGAGAAAGCATCATGTGCTTGAGAGAGAAATGGACAGGCAGGAAATTGAGGCTGGCATCACTGGCAGAGTGAAAGCAGGAGTTGATAGCTCAATAGACTGTTAGATCTGATAGATAAGGTGGGTTAAGTGGTGAAGAGCATTAAAGGCACACCTAGAGGAGGACAACTGAGAAATGTCGTATTAGGAAGTGTTAAGGCTGACTCACCAGAGGACATGGTGCTTCAGCTGTATTCATTGGAATGCAATTTGTTTTTCTGCCCAGCTATTTGCCATCTTTCAGTGCTTGCCTCCAAAACACCTCCAGTTCTCCATCTTGCCCCTTCTGCTCCTACCAATGTCTTCTCAACCCCCAAACACAATAGTGTCAGTCTGATCCTATCTCCTACCTGCCGCTACTCTACCAGCCTTTCATACACCATCCCTCTCCAGCTACAGAGGGTATGTCTACACTATGAAATTAGGTCGATTTTATAGAAGTCGATTTTATACAGTCCATTGCGTATGTCCACACTAAGCGCATTAAGTCGGCGGAGTGTGTCCTCACTACCGTGGCTAGCATTGACATACGGAGCGGTGCACTGTGGGTAGCTATCCCACAGTTCCCGCAGTCTCCGCTGCCCATTGGAATTCTGGGTTAAGCTCCCAATGCCTGATGGGGCAAAAACATTGTCGCGGGTGGTTTTGGGTACATGTCGTCAGTCTCCCCTCACTCCGCAAAAGCAAAGGCAGACAATCGTTTAGCACCTTTTTTCCGTGCAGATGCCATACCATGGCAAGCATGCAGCCCGCTCAGCTCAGCTCACCGACACCACCGCTGTTGTGTCCTGGGTGCTACTGTTAGCAGACGGTGCAGTAGGTCTGCAAACCATCATCATACACCGCTTCCGCTGCAACTCTGCTCTCCTGCTCTTGTCTCAATAGTGAATTTCTCCATGTTGTCTGTCATGGGCTCCTGGGTACGTGTGTTCTTCCTCGGGAAATGTACGTGGTGCTGTCATCCTCCACTGCTTCCGCTGCAACTCTGCTCTCCTGGTGCCATGAATCCACCTCACAGGGCCTCTTGTCATTGTGTATAAATATCTATTCTTGTGGCATCCGTCATCATCCACCGCTTCTGCTGCAACTCTGATTCCTGCTCTCCTGCAGACGCCATACCACGGCAAGCATGGAGCCTGCTCAGCTCACCGCTGCTGTTGTGAGTATTGTAAACACCTCGCGCATTAGCCTGCATTATGTGCAGAACCTGCAAAAGCAGGCCAGGAGGCAATGACAGCACGATCACAATAGTGATGAGGACATGGACAGAGACTTCTCTCAAAGCACGGGCCCTGGCAATTTGGCCATCCTGGTGGTAATGGGTCAGGTTCCTGCTGTGGAACGTAGATTCTGGGCCCAGGAAACAAGCACAGACTGGTGGGACCGCATAGTGTTGCAGGTCTGGGATGATTCCCAGTGGCTGCAAAACTTTTGCATGCGTAAGGGCACTTTCATGGAACTTTGTGACTTGCTTTCCCCTGCCCTGAAGCACAAGAATACCAAGATGAGAGCAGCCCTCACAGTTGAGAAGCAAGTGGCGATAGCCCTCTGGAAGCTTGCAACGCCAGACATCTACTGGTCAGTTGGGAATCAATTTGGAGTGGGTAAATCTACTGTGGGGGCTGCTGTGATCCAAGTAGCCAACACGATCAGTGAGCTGTTGCTAGCAAGGGTAGTGACTCTGGGAAATGTGCAGGTCATAGTGGATGGCTTTGCTGCAATGGGGTTCCCTAACTGTGGTGGGGGGATAGAGGGAATGCATATCCCTATCTTGGGACTGGACCACCTTGGCAGCCAGTACGTAAACCACAAAGGGTACTTTTCAATGGTGGTGCAAGCACTGGTGGATCACAAGGGAAGTTTCACCAACATCAACGTGGGATGGCCGGGAAAGGTGCATGACGCTCGCATCTTCAGGAACTCTGGTCTGTTTGAACAGCTGCAGGAAGGAACTTACTTCCCAGACCAGAAAATTACCGTTGGGGATGTTGAAATGCCTATAGTTATCCTTGTGGACCCAGACTACCCCTTAATGCCATGGCTCATGAAGCCATACACAGGCACCCTGGACAGTAGTAAGGAGCAGTTCAACTATAGGCTGAGAAAGTGCAGAATGGTGGTAGAATGTGCATTTGGACGTTTAAAAGCGTGCTGGTGCAGTTTACTGACTAGGTTAGACCTCAGTGAAACCAATATTCCCATTGTTATTGCTGTTTGCTGTGTGCGCCACAATATCTTTGAGAGTAAGGGGGAGACGTTTATGGCGGGGTGGGAGGTTGAGGCAAATCGCCTGGCAGCCGATTACGCGTAGCCAGACACCAGGGCGATTAGAAGAGCACAGCTGGGCGCCCATACGCATCAGAGAAGCTTTGAAAACCAGTTTCATGACTGGCCAGGCTACGGTGTGACCGTTCTCTTTGTTTCTCCTTGATGAAAACCCACCCCCTTGGTTGACTCTACTTTCCTGTAAGCCAACCGACCTCCCCACTTCAATCATCTCTTTCAGAGGCAATAAAGTCATTATTGTTTCCAAATCATGCATTTTTTATTAATTCATCACACAACTAGGGGGAAAACTCGCAAGGTAGACTGGGAGGGGTGGGTGAGGATGGGGTGGTGGATGAGGGGAGGAGGGAAGGGCAAGGCCACACTACAGTTCAAAACTTATTGAATGCCAGCCTTCTGTTGCTTGGACAATCCTCTGGGGTGGAGTGGCTGGGTGCCCGTAGGCTCCCCACACGTTCTTGGGCGTCTGGGTGAGGAGGATATGGAACTTGGGGAGGAGGGCAGGCGGTTATACAGGGGCTGCAACGGTGGTCTGTGCTCCTGCTGCCTTTCTGCAGCTCCATCAGATGCCTGAGCATGTCATTTTGCTCCCCCATTAGTCTCAGCATTGCATCCTGCCTCCTCTCAGCGTGTTCCTCCCTCCTCTCATCGCGTTCATTTAACGCTTTCCTGGACTCTGCCATTGTTTGCCTCCACGCATTCTGCTGAGCTCTTTCAGTGCAGGAGGACTGCATGAGCGCTGAGAACATCATTGCGAGTGTGGTTTTTTCGCCTTCTAATCTGTGCTAGCTTCTGGGACGGAGATGATAGGGAGAGCGTAGAAACATTTGCAGCTGCGGGAGGAAAAAAAGGGAGAGTAGTATTTAAAAAGATACATTTTATAGAACAAAGGGAAGACTATTTCACACTGAATCAAGCGATTCACATTACATAGCACATGTGCTTTTGGTACAAGGTCGCATTTTGCCTTTTATATTGAGTGCCTGCTGGTTTAGTGTGAGACATCACACACGCTCAGCTGGGCAACAGAATTCAGCTTGCAGGCAGCCATGGTAAGGCAAAGGGTTTCGGCTTCTTCAACCGTCATAACATGTAGGAACGGTTTCAAACAGCAGCGCCCTCCTTTCCCATACCAAGCAAAGCCCGTTGGGTTGGCCATTTAAAAGGAGGGGCTGCGGTTTTAGGGTGAATGTGCAGCACAATCCAACCCCCCGCCAATTCTCTGGGATGATCGGCCTCTCCCCACCCCTCCCTCCACCGCGTGGCTAGTATCAGGGAAGATCCCTGTCAGCCAAACATGAACAGCTCAGCATGAACGGGCCTCCCCGCACCACGTGGCTAACTGTGGGGATGATTTCTTTTCAGCCAAAGGCAAACAGTTCAGCAGGCACAGGCACCTCTGAATGTCCCCTTAAACAAATTTCCCATATTTCAACCAGGTGACCATAAATGATATCACTCTCCTGAGGCTAACACAGAGAGATAAAGAATGGATGTTGCTTGAATGCCACCAAAGCCCGGGTCCATTTGCTGCAATGTCTTGTTCTGCAATGATTCCAGACTACTTGCTACTGGCTTGGCGTGGTAAAGTTTCCGACCAAGGAGGACGGAATAGGGCTGCCCTCCCCAGAAACCTTCTGCAAAGTCTTTTAGAGTACCTCCAGGAGAGCTTCATGGAGATGTCCCTGGAGGATTTCTGCTCCATTCCCAGACACGTTAACAGACTTTTCCAGTAACTATACTGGCCATGAATGCATCCCAAGTCTTCAGGGCAAATTAATAATTAAACACGCTTGCTTTTAAACCCTGTATTATATTTACAAAGGTACACTTACCAGAGGTGCCTTCTCTGGCTTCATGGTCCGGGAGCCCTCCTTGGGAGGATTGGGAGGGTATTGGCTCCAGGGTGATGAACAGTTCCTGGCTGCCGGGGAGAAGGGATTCTCTGCTTGCCTGCTGTGTGCTATCCTCAACCTCCTCCTCATCTTCCTCAGCCACAAAATCCTCATCCCTGTTGCATGAGACTCCCCCCTTGCAGGTGTCCACGGACAGTGGTGGGGTAGTGGTAGGGCCCCCCCCCCCGAGAATTGCATGCAGCTTATCATAGAAGCAGCAGGTATGGGGTTCTGACCCAGAGTGACCGTTTGCATCCTTTGTTTTTTTGGTAGGCTTGCCTCAGCTCCTTAGCTTTCACGCGGCACTGCTGTGTTCCCTGTTGTAGCCTCTGTCCATCATGCCCTTGAAGATTTTGGCAAATATATTGGCATTTCGTCTTTTGGAACGGAGTTCTGCTTGCTCGGATTCTTCTCCCCATACAGCGATCAGATCCACTACCTCCCGTTTGGTCCATGCTGGAGCTCTTTTGAAATTCTGGGACTACATGATCACCTGTGCTGATGAGCTCTGCATGGTCACCTGTGCTGATCAGCTTGCCATGCTGGCCAAACAGGAAATGAAATTCAAAAGTTCCCGGGGCTTTTCCTGTCTACCTGGCCAGTGCATCTGAGTTGAGAATGCTGTCCAGAGCGGTCACAATGGAGTACTCTGGGATAGCTCCCGGAGGCCAATAACGTTGAATTGAGTCTACATTACCCCAAATTCGACCCAGCGAGGTCGATTTTAGTGCTAAACCCCTCGCAAGGGAGGAGTACAGAAATCGATTTTAAGAGCTCTTTAAGTTGACAAAACAGGCTTGGTCGTGTGGATGGGTACAAGGTTAAATCGACCTAACGCTGCTAAATTCGACCTGAACTCATAGTGTAGACCAGGGCAGAGTCTATCTCACACTGCTTCACATTCATTGCAAATATAGTTCTTAGATAAAGGTTTCCATAAGTGCCTGTTGCAGTAGAAATTCAGGAAGGAGAGTTACTTAGAGGAAAGTGCATTGGCATGTACATTGTGCCTATGAGTACTTGTGGAAGGTTTTCAAAAGTATATTGGAGTTCACAGAGGCACAGTAGGCACCAGGTTAATCAACCTTGGCAATATCTCTTAAGAAAGGGAGCAATACTTGGTGAAAACAGGGGAAAGATTTGGGCTAAAAACTGTTCCCATGCTATATATGTTAATATTTCTTTTTTGACGGTTTAATATCAACTGTGGGACCATCCCCACATATGGGAATTCTCTCCACCCTAGCATGTGGACCTATCAGCCAAATCAACACTGATGATCCCTTTTTGGAACAGGTTACTGCAGCAGTTGTAGAAGCTACTACAGCACGGAGGCTGCAGTAACAGCTATAGAAACCTATGGGGGAACATTCCTTTCCAGTGAATCTCCCCATGTACTGGGGCTGTGTACAGCCCATGGTGATTTAATCATACCCAGCCTTTACTGGATCACTTGTTATGCTAGTATGAATGAAGGAACATCACATGGTTTGTATTTTTTTAAAGGGGACTCTGACTCTTAGACATTCTGATATCACTTCCTTGGTTTCAAAATAATCTCATATTCTTTTTGTTAGCTTTGCCTTTATTGATTGTGTATGTTCAAACTCCATTTGATTTCTTGCCTGCTATCTCATTTTTCACTTTCCAGAGATTTTGAATACTTTCTTTCATTGGACTACAGAGCAAGGACACAGCTGTTAAACAAGAAAAAGTCTTTTATCCTTATGGAAAACATTATAACACAACAGATCATCCTAAAGGCATCTGCCATTGAACACTGCTAACAATGGAACTATACATGACATAAATCTTTAGCTTACACAGTGTCTAATATTATCTGTATGATCAAACACAATTAAATAGGAATTATAATGTAGAAATTAGTGTACCACTGTGTGAATAACTACAATGTAGCAATGTGTTATATGCATTAAGAATCTTTGAGCTACCTTAATATTTAAATATATTAATTAAGGAGAAAATGGGCCAAACAATTTAAAATTAGGATTGTCTGGCTCACTCTTTTTTGAAAGAAACTCAGATATGAAATATTAAAATGTATTTCTAAAGTATTTCTTCTCTGTTAGGAGAGAACATCATGTGAGTTCTTTTAATGGTGTTCCTTCTCCTGTGAGAATAATGATAATAAGATCAGATAAATATCACTAAAAAAAGAGATGTAGCTTTTATATTATATATATATATATATATATATACACACACACACACACACACACACACAAGTACAGTGTAATGAAAGAGCTTAGTAGTCAAATACACACTAGCTAAGGTCTTTGTTATTTCAATCAGGCATCAATCACTAATTTACAAAACTTCAATAAATAAATTCCACCTGCTGAGTGGAATGTGAGGTTTTATTTTAGCATTGTCATATTGTTTATAAAAGAAGCCCTGAATAAAATTTTAATCAAAGCCAGGTGTGTTATCAGAAGAAGAATAGCTATAGGATTTTTAGTTTTTCATCCATAACACAAGGGCCTTCTTTAGAAGACAAAATTATTGTAAGTAGCTAATTCTGATTTAGAAGAATAGCCAAACAATATTTTAAGGTTTCTTCTTTATGTTCCTGCTCTTGGTCCAACTGGAGTCAATGACATATGGGCCTCTACAAATGCTACCAAAGCCAACAGAAAAGCATTTCAGTGGACTTTAGATCAGGTTTTGAGACCCTCCACCTCTGCCCTATTGAAGTTAAAGGGAATTTTGCTATTGACATCAACGTGGCACTAAATTTATGCTTTATATTATTATTTTACACCATTTGAAGAAGGTCATGGCATAGTGGATAAAAAGTAAAGATTTAGTCAGAAAAATATTGTGTTGCATTTCAAAACAGGAAGAAATGTATCTTTTGGAAACAAAGGCTACAAAAGATGAACTTCCATAAACAAAGCACTTTAAAAGAAACTTGATATTATTCATCTTTCAGTTATTTGTTCTATCTAGTTCATTTTCAAAGGGTGGAAAAAAAGCAATAAAGATAAACTAACATCCTTTTCTATATCCCCTCGCTGACTCATATAGGAAGTCATGGTAAGGAAGCATAGCTTGTTTATCTCAAGCTTTATTTCAACGTACAGAATAAGCATCTCACAAACAGAGGACTATATATGCACCATAATCTAGTAGTAGGGAATCACTATTGAGTATGGCAAGGAGTTATGGGGAACTTGGTTATCAATTGCTTACATTTTAGAAAACAAATGAAGTTGAAAAATTCAGATTTTGGCCAAATAGTATATCTGAAAGTTTTTGTTGTTGTTGATTTAAAAGACACCCCCCACCCCGTACCAACGTTACTGATGATGCCAAGAAAGTTCATAAATATGTAGCACTGATGCGACTGCTTGTACACTATTGTGCTACTTTATCAGTTTTAAGAAAAGAGATAAACTTTGAATACAGGAAATAGTGCATCTACAGTCAACTTTCATAGCTTTTCCCTTATGAAAATCAAATGCACTGGAAAGCATTTATTTTAATAGTATGAAAATGTTATTCATGTATTACAGATGATTTTCTAAATCAGATTTAGGTTCTTCAGTAGACTTCTAGTATAAAAGTATGAAACAAGCAAGCCTAATATATATTGCCGAATAATCAAGGTATTCATGAAATTTTGCATGCTAAAAATAGTTTGAACTGAAGTGTTACTTTGCCATATCAGAATATACTCTACTGAAAAAGAACACAAAGGTAAAGCAATACTTACTTACTCCCTTATCCTGCAAATACTTATGTAACTTTACACATCTAAATTGTCTCATTGAACTCCATGAGCTACTCATGTACTGAAGTATTTGCAGGATTGGGCCTTAGCTTGCATTACTTAATGATTTTATAGTAGAACTTTAAATTTCAGCTATAAGTGATAAATACATTTAAAATGTAAAAGGACTTAATTATAATCAATGCAGGATATAAATGAAGAGGAAGGGATGAACCTTTAACATCTGAAAGGAAAATCCGCCATTTTCACATAACTTTTTCTTCTAGGAAAACAGTAAACAAAACAAATCAGATAAAGGCCTTGATTTCCAATGCTGAGAATGTGCATATGATTGCATGTGTTCAGCTTCTACATGCTAATACTGTGAGTGCACCAAAATCAGGTATTTGCACAGGCACATGGTGGCCATTATATTCATACAGCATGGATCCCTAAAATGATCCATAAGGCTAGTACCCACTTGTCCTTTAAACTTCTCTTCAAGACTCATCTGTGCCATGATGCCTACAAGAAACTGGCCAATTAAGGATGGCTCAAGAGCACAGGGGGAGAGATGGAACTTTACTTATACTTAGCCTTCTGCCTCCCCCCACAATATTACCAATGTATATGTGAATTATATCCACTTCTTTGTATCCGTCTCTCCCACCCATTATATATCACTTGTCTTTTTAGATTGTAAGCAGGGACTGTGTATTCACGTGTGTTTGTACTGTGCCTGGATCAATGAAGTCCTGATCCTTACCAAGACCTCTAAGCATTACTTTAATGAAAATATTACATAATCATCATAATAATGCATGCAAACTTTGGTTGAGATTCTATGCTTTGCCTTTAAAACTGTAGCCCATGGGGAGGGATTCTGAAGTGGCTTTAAGCCACCTTTGTGCCCTCCTGTTCCTGGGCTGTGCTGGGGGCTGGAGATGCCCTCAGCTTAATTTAGACAGCTTTGAGAGCTCAGACTACCCACAGTGCTGTGTCTCTGCTCTGACACGCCCCTTCTGCCCCAAGCCCCACACTGGGTCTTGAGAGGGGGTTCTCAGGAGACAGCCTTATGGCTGTATCCTGCAATGCCAGGGCTGGGGGAATCTTTCCCTGCACAGATACAAGACTTTTAGGGTCCCGTTATGCTGCTCTGGTCCTTTTATCTGGCACAAAGGGGACCAGCATGGGAGGCAAAGATTTCACCTCTCACTTTACACTTGTGCACGTGGCATGTGCATACCCATACTTTACGTTGATCCGGTATAACTTTATTCACCTATGATTGTTCAAAGACAAATCACTCCACTAACTACCCACCTGTCACTCTCAGTAACTTTAAGGCCAAAAATTGTTCTGCAGATATAAAGAATATACACTTATTTTGTGTGTGTGTGTGTGTGTACACACACAGAATCCCGTCAGAGATTTAAAGAAAACGATGTGGTTTTGCTATGCTGGTATTTTATATGAGGAGGACTTGATTCTGGAAAAATTGACAGGAGCTTTTTTGGGATTGAGAGCAATGAGTACGGGGAACAGGCAGGACTCCATCGTGCCTGATTTTTGTTTGGAAACTCCAGGGGTGGGAAGTGGGTGAGAGCTCACTGAGAGGAGAGCTGGTGCGTAGAAGTTGTACGGGTGAATCCCAGACAGCAGGAGAGAAGGAAGACTAATATGGGGTGTGATGTGGGAAAGGACTGGAGCATCAGAGAGAAGAGGAGAAGCAGCAGGGGAGAAGGGTGAACAAGGAATGCAATGGCATTGGCAGGAAAGCTATGGAGGAGAAGGTGAAGAGAAAGAGCACATAAGGAGTATAAAAACCTGGAGACATGGCTAGAGGAGGAGCAGTGATGTAACAGAGAGGCCAACCGGGGGCATGCCAGCATCTCCCCCACCTGCTACACCTCTACCCCAATATAACGTTGTCCTCGGGAGCCAAAAACTCTTACCGCGTTATAGGTGAAACCGCGTTATCTCGAACTTGCTTTGATCCACTGGAGTGCGCAGCCCTGCCCCCCCAGAGCGCTGCTTTACCGCATTATATCCGAATTCGTGTTATATCGGGTCGCGTTATATCGGGGTAGAGGTGTATCTAAGAACTGTGGTACATCAGGGCTGCTATATAAATTGGCATTTCAAACTGTAGAACGCAAAGTGAAGGTAACCAGGTCCTGTGCACTATTCTGTGAGGGATTGTTTTTGGTAATGAATAGTATGTACAGCTATGGATGCTTGTACATTGGATACATACTGGTTCTCTAGGGAGGTGCTCAGATACTAAGGCAATGGCTTCCCTATGAGATGGTGGAAGACCACACAGATATTTAATGCCCAAATTGGAGTCGATATAAGAGTCAGGTTAAAAAACCAGGGAATTTCAGGAAAAGTAGAGCTGAGGCTGAGCACTCAACTGAAACTCTATGTTTATGCCTTAAATTCACTATCATCTATTTATAATCAAATAATACAATGCAAACCTGAATGTCTTGTGCAACCTTATGTAAAACACACATGCTGTATGGCCCATGCTCTACCCTCTGTAATACAGTCTCTGCATCTAACTCAGTCGTGACATGCCAGACCTGAAGAAGAGATTGTGTGTGGCTCGAATGCTTGTCTCTCTAATCAACAGAAGTTGTCCAATAAAAGGTATTGCCTCACCCATCTTGTCTCTCTTTAATATTCTGGGACCAACATGGCTACACCACCAGTGCAACCCACTCCATTGTGCTCCATATTACTCCATTGTGCCACTGAAATTTAGATAGCGCAGCAAAGCTAGATAATTTTAGAGAGCAATAGATAAGATATATAACATTAATTGAAATCTACCATAGTAGATATTCTGTCTAATTTTATATCTTTACTTAACCCTTTTAACTAACTTTCAACTGTATTGTCACATTCGGGATCTGATCTTGAGAGATACTAAGTATCTGCAGTTTCCATTGACATCAATGGAAGAGTCTGGTGTTGAGGATCAGGCCCTACCTGATCAGTGGCCTTGTGTGATCTTTGTCTTCCAGGTTTTACAAACACAAGCAAATGCACCATGTTTGAATGCGTATGTTTTGAGTAGATTCTTTTCTTCACAGAAGCGGTTGTGAGTTTTCACAAAGCGTGTGGTCAGATTTTTCTTGCTTCTTGACTAATCTTTCACATGATTTTGCAGTGCAGAAGCTATTGGGAAAGATGCAGCAAAACGGTTCCCTGGGCTAATAATGGGTTTCTCAGCATGACCTATCCAGCTGCATACGTGAGCTACCAGCGCATGAAGAAGTTCATTAGAAAGAAGAATTGGATTTGATTAATTTTTTCTTAACATTGATTGACTTAGACAGGACATTTCACTAACATTTATACTGCAGTGAAACCTAATTATGAATTATTTTACAGAGTGACAGGCCAGGATGACACAAAACATACAGTGAAATTTGAAAGGGCAGGTTAGGTATCTCCTCTAATTGCTTGATAATTACTTTCCAATGTTATTTGGGGAGTTCTATGTACATACATTTAGATGAAGGTCTGAAAGGGCAGCTAATATACAAAGGCCAAAGAAAAATTCTTGAGTCCAACATGTCATATTTTCCATTGCTTGTATATAATAATAAACACAAATGTGTATTTTAAATGCTCAGTTTTCCATTGTCTCTCTTTGAACTTGCTTGCCAATAGTGTAATGCCTTATCACACAACATTTTCTTTACTCTGATTCTGCAGGGTAGCATCCTAATATATTCTACTATCCAAACTTTTACTTGGCTAAGGCCTCTGTTTGTTTGCTTTTGACAGCAATTAAGGGATTAAAGGCACTATTCTGTAAATTAGCTAGGCTAACAGAGGATACTCCCCACTTCTTGGAGCTGAACATTTTTAGCTGAAAAATAGCTCAGAAGAAAACTGAGTAGAAGAGGTTTGGTGTACACTTAGGTGTCATCGTTTACATTAGAATTCAGTTTTGACAAAAGTATTCCTGTACATATAAAAGGGAGGAAGAGAAACAAATATACAATTTTTAGCAATGTCCCAAAAAGCATATTCATCTCAAATTTCACTGGGGAAATGGGAATTGGCAATGGAAGCAGTGCCTTTTACCTCTAAAGGGCTGTTTATGCACATAATGTTTACCACTTTTGGTATATTGCAGTACATTTCCCTTAGTGTGGACACTTTTACTGGCATAAATATGCCTATGCCATTATAGTTTATTCCTGTGGGGGAAGGAGACTAAGCTATAGCAGTATGGGTGGGGGAAGAGGCCATGAGAGGCATTGAAACTGAAGACAAGCAGCTTATATTTGATAAGACAGAGAAGGGGAACCAGTGGAGGGAGTCAGAGAGGAGTGACATGGTCAAAGCAACAGGCTAATGCAATAGGAAAATGATCTTTCCAGCAACATTCTGAATGGATGTGGATCACCTTTCCCACTGCTTCTAAGTGCATCTTAGTAGAAAAAACAATTAAAAGTAGGTGCCAAGTGAGCTTTAAGTTTATCTAAAATAGTTTCATAACAAGTGACCACTATTTGGAAAGATTTAGGACAGCATATTAAAGTGATAGAAGGAGGCTGTCCCCCTTCCCCCCAGATGATTAATCATTACTCATGATAAAACCTTTACGGTAATTTTTAAAACTTGAGATAACCAGGTTTAAGATGGAATTCAACAACTTCTCTTGATGTGGAACACAGCAGCTATTTTGTGACAGTAACTCTACTCAGCAGTTTTAGGCACTTCGTTTATTTTAAAATGTTGCTTAAGAAATTCTCCATGCATTTTCCAAAATAACTTTGCATATAAAGAGTAGAAGATGAAGACAGTTGTGTTTGCTATTGCCAGAAATCATTAATACAGAAAATATATTTTTAAAAAAGAGACTACATGAAATCTGTATTTTTCTTCTCCTTTTGTATGAAAAAAACAAAGAATTATTTTAAGAACTCTGCTAGAGTAACTTCATTGAATTCACCGGAGGGAATAGACCGTGGGTGTGTACTTGTGCTATTGCTTAACTTGGACCTGCCTGGAATCGGTTCTAACATATGCTTCCAATATTCCAAAATATGATCTGAGCATTTTGTTGACAAGTAAGTATTCTTTTGCCACCTGTTACACAATGATATTGTGCAGAAGCTGAATCTTCCCCAGCCCCAAATGAATTAAGCATCACAACTCAGGGATGAATATTCATTTGGGTGCTTATGTGGCTCCTAATGCCCAGTATCTAAGAACCTCACAGACCCCCCACTACCCTCATGACAAAGGGAAATATTATCTCCATCTTGAGATGCGCAACTCAGCTGAGGCATGGCAAGATGGTGGCCCAGATCCTCAAAGATAATTAGGTGCTTAACTCCCATTCAAATTAATGGGAATTAGGCACCTAAATACCTTTGAGGACCTGGGCCTAAGACCTTGATTTTCATAGCTTGTAAGCACCTACAACTCCTAGTGACTTCACCTGGAGCTGTGGTTGCTCAGTGCTTGTGAAAATCTGGCCCTTTCAAGTTACTTGCCTGTGGTCACACAGGAAGTATGTGACAAAGCCAGAAATGAAAATGGGAGTGAAATCCTGGCCCTATTAGGAGTTTTGCCATTCACTTGAATAGGGTCAGATCCCTTTACTCTCAAGTCACTGCCTTAATTACAAAACTATCTTTCCTTGCTTGTCATGTCTTTCATGCCAGAGAGCTCTAGCCGATTTTTTTCAACATTCAGCAGCATAAGGTACTGTACAGATCAGTGGTGCTGCTAAACTCATGTGCCATTTGCCATTCTGAGCCAGTACTTATGCTATTTAGTAACATTTCCATAAATATTTGAAATGGAAAAATACAGAATTACGACTAAACTGGCAAGTTGAAGTGCCATTAGAAAAAAATGACATTTCTCCCTGTGAAAAAAACCCAGACAAAGATAGAGCAAACCAGACAGTATTTCAGATATGATTGTTTTTATGTCTTCTTTTTTAGGATTAAAAACAAACACTACCCTTAAATGTTAAAATTCTTGTCATAAATATATCCAACGCACAAATAATGTAAACCTTGCTTTAAAAAAAAACAAAATAGATCATTATTCAAAACAGTTTCACCAGCTTAGTTTTATACATTTATGCAATCAACATTATTTAAACACAGTGATTTGGAAACGACTAACTGTGATTAAGCTAATATTTCACAATTGTGGGGAGGGAAAGAAGAGGAGCATTAATCATATGGATGCAAATAAGACATAACTCTGTGCTTACATCTATTTCAAATTGACATAGGGCTCCACAAACGCACCTGGAATACCACACAGATATACTGGCAAATGTTATGGAGTCAGTAATACATACATAATGGAAAGGTTTTATTATTGGTTAAAAGCCTTTTAGAGTTTGCTATAGCCTACAGTATGAAGTGCGGTGGCACAGTGGTTAGGGTGTTTGACTCCTGAAGGACGTGGGTTTGAGTTTTGTTTGGTCTCACACTGAAAATCTGCCTTCAGTTCACCCAAGTATAAAATGGGTACCTGATCCACAGGGCTTGGGATGTCAATGGCAGTCAGATGTGATGCTAACCACCTCACTGCCTTTTGTACCCTTGGCTATGGAAACTGATGTGCCTAACTGTGTCAGCCAGATAAGCCATCTGTGGCTTGGGGCAGACTTTAATTTACATATCCTAAATAGCTGTTGCAATGTACCATACTTCTATGCACCCTTAGCCATCCTCTCGCTATCAGTCCAGTACTAAAATTGCTCTGGGAAATCCTTTTACATAGAATTTTTGCTACAGACAAAGAACATCAAAAGTTTTTAAGCTCTGTTCACTAGATTGGCATACAGATAGGGTTGGGATTCTTCAAATCTTTCACAATCAGAGGGGGGTTGAATTTGCAATGATTTCCTATGAAATAACACACCTTCCAATTGTTTTAGGTTTTCCCTTGGGAATGCTCACCAACTGGAACAAAATCCCCTTCCTGGCAGCTCATGAGTGTACTAATAGTTGGTGGGACTCTCTTTCATAACGCTGTTAAAAATAGTGAAAAAGTTTACTTTTAAAGATGTTGGTGTTGCCTGGAGTTTCCTTCCTTGTGTGGCAGCCATATTCAGAAGTTATCTGCAGTCTCCATTTTTGCTCAATCTGATTGAAACTTTTAAAATTTCAACGAAAAAGTGCAAGAACTTGTATTCTATTTTTTCATGACACTTTTTTCATTTTTTCCAATCATCACTAATTTTTCCACCAGTTATGAGTAATTAAGAACAGAGCCTTATTAGACATCTGAAAAAGCATGAGCATTCTTTTTCTTTTACCTCTTCACCAAAATAATGAGAGAGAATATTCTCATTGAAGTTCTAATCAAACTAGAAAAAAAAATATACAAAATACCACAAGGAAGACCCCACTTAAAAGCTTTCAAGCTCCGTTTAGTACACGGTGTTTATCCAAATCTCTGGACTTTGAGATTCTCTCATCACTAATTTTAATACCAGTCAATAGGAGATTTGTGTTATTATGTTATTATTACGATAGTTCATAAAACATTAGAGAATACTCCCATTTAAAAACTTTAGGCTGCAAAAGAGATGCTGCTTTTTGAAATGAAAATATGAGAAAACTGCTCTTCAGAAGAGCCGAATGTTATTAGCTCTGAAAATGTTCCCTCTATTGCATTTGTTTAAGAGAAGGTGCAAGAATCGTTTTTTCCCGTCAGGTGGTGCCAAACCTATCAAAATACTGCAAGGGTTATTCTTCATATTTAACAAATAGCTCTGATTATATCTGAATTCATGGCTATTCAGAAATAATGAGGCTGTAGTTAAAATAATTCAAGATAATATAGACAGCATTCATATTTTTCGATGGTTATGATTCTACTTGTCTTTGAGCATTTTAGGGGTAGTCTTAAAGCTCTCTAATCACACTGTTGGAAAATCATTTCAAAATGCAAATAGATAAAAGATTGTCAAGCAGTCATGTGAACTGGCATGAATGATAATGTTAGCAGTTTTGCAATAAGTCAGCATACAAGAGCGACAGGACAAACGATTTCTTTCCACCAATTGACTAAATTTAAATTATTACTGTGTGCTAAAACACAAGTGAAGTACACATCTGTGGGCTGGGCTTACAAGTTTTCTTGTAGCTTATTGACTAGTGGAGAAATAAAACACTATCTTATACCGACACTATGGCTATGTCTACACTAGCACTTTTGTAGGTAAAACTTATGTAGCTCACGGGTGTGAAAAAACCCCCACAACCTCACTGACATAAATTACACCGCCAGAAGCACCGGTGTGGACAGTGCTATGTCGGTAGGAGACGCTCTCCCGCTGACATAGCTACCACCACACATAAATTGCTTGAGGAAAAGGCAAAATCTCTCTTGTGCACATAAGAAAAACCTCGTTTTCCCTCATGGGTGCTTTTGAAAGTAAATAATGCACAGGCTTGAGGCAGGCCCTCTATGACTTTCCTCACATGGTTTTGCTTATGCACCTTGAACATGGCTTATAAACATCTGTTGTGGTAGCCCTGGGAGCTTTTGGAGCCATGATTGCTGGTTGTGCTAAGTTGTACCAAGATGGTGTGATGGTTTGTGCCTGAGCTGTGTGGCCAAGTGTGGACAGAAGGATCTTTTTCCTTTTGGTGACTTAATAAATTTTCCTTCCTTGCTTACAAGTGGATAGTCACCAGAGAAGTACCCAGAGAAGTGAAATGCTGAAAATTTATGTGCCGAATGTAAAAGAAAAATTAAGATGATGACTGAAGATGCTGTATCCCAAAGATGACACTAACTAGCTACAGTATGAAACAATTTACTTGGCATCCCATCTTTGGAGGACCATCCTGACACTGCCCTTCTCCCCCTGCATTTCTAAAACATACAGTGTGACAGGTTGGGTCACAGAGACCCCCTTGGGACTGTCACCTGATGTGCTGGGACTACCTCTGAGCCCGTTTTCTCTGGCAGCTTGGGACTTCAGTACCCTGCCTTGTTGAGCCAGACACGCTAGCCTGCTACAAACATAGGCCCAGGTCTGAACCACGTCCCCCAAAAGCTGCAGGCTTAACTGAAAACAGCTTAAGAAGTGTTCCTGTCTCCAACACCCAGATACTCAGTTTCCAATGGGATCCAAACCCCAAATAATTCAATTTTATTCTGTATAAAGCTTATACAGGGTAAACTCATAAATTGTTCACCCTCTAGAACACTGATAGAGAGAGATGCATAGCTGTTTGCTCCTCCAGGAATGAATTAATTGCTCTGGGTTAATTAATAAGCAAAAAGTGATTTTATTAAATATAAAAAGTTGGATTTAAGTGGTTCCAAGTAATAACAGACAGAACGAAGTAAGTTACCAAGCAAAATAAAATAAAACACGCAAGTCTAAGCCTAATACAGTAGGAAACGAAATGCAGGTAAATCTCACCCTCAGAGATGTTCCAATAAGCTTCTTTGACAGACTAGACTCCTTCCTAGTCTGGGTCCAGCAATCACTCACACCCCCGTAGTTACTGGCCTTTGTTCCAGTTTCTTTCAGGCATCTCTTTGGGGTGGAGAGGTTATCTTTTGAGCCAGCTGAAGACAAAATGGAGGTGCTTTCAGGGCCTTTTATATCCTCTCTCTTGTGCAACATAACAGCCACAAGATAAGGTCTCTAGCCACCTGGGCAAGTCACATGTCTACAAATGATTCAGCTTTTTGCAGGCCAACGCCATTGTTTACATGTTAGTTTGAATGTTCCCAGGAAAGCTCAGATGCGGACTGGCATCTCCCAAAGTCCATTGTTAGTTAAGTACTCCCATTACTTGAATAACCCCTTTACACTATGTTGACCAAATCTGTCTTATGTGCTTCCTACAGCCAGGGCCGGCTCCAGGCACCAGCTTAACAAGCAGGTGCTTGGGGCGGCCAAGGGAGAGGGGTGGCACCTGCGGCAATTCGAGGGCGGCAGGTCCCTCACTCCCTCTAGGAGCGAAGGACCTGCCACTGAACTGCCGCCGCCGCCGATCACGGCTTTTTTTCTTTTGCTTGGGGCGGCAGAAATGCTGGAGCCGGCCCTGCCTACAGCAAACACTTTAAATACAAGTGTGACGTTGTGCAGTCTATATGGTTTTATAAAAACATGATAATAAGTGAATATAACGTAACTGGGATATGCTTCATGCAAAAGGTCTCTTGTAAGGTATTATTACAAAGCTTATAATCTACTGAGTTTGATCATCCGGTTTGTATAAATGTACCACTCTTGTATCTAAAACTAGAAATATAAAATATAACTCTGAGGGCCTATTGTAATTATGTAAAGTGTGGGCCATTAATGATGGTTTGGAATCCTGATGACTCCCATTAACCAGGACCATTATCCACAGATGGCTGTGTTTACCTGTGAGTCTTCCTGTATGTGTGTGTGCTGGCAGTGAGCAATGAAGTCTTGCAATGACATGTGATCATGTCACCTGAGCTGGAATCCATCTTTAACCTGGTGCTTTTCCAGTGAAGGGGGGTGGAAACCCAGAGGGACAAAGGGTTCCCGCCTTATGCAAAAGATATATAAAGGGGTGGAAGATAACAGAGGGGGGAGGAACCATCATGAAGAATCCCCTAGCTATCACCTGAGCTGCAACAAGAGCTGTACCAGGGGAAAGAATTGTGCCCAGGCCTGGAAGGTGTCCAGTCTGAGAAAAACTTACTGAAGCATCTCTGAGGGTGAGATTATCTGTATTTAGCTTGATTAGACATAGATTTGCACATTTAATTTTATTTTGCTTGGTGACTTACTTTGTTCTGTCTGTTACTACTTGGAACCACTTAAATCCTATTATCTGTATTTAATAAAATCACTTTTTATTTAGTAATTTACTCAGAGTATGTATTAATACCTGGGGGAGCAAACAACTGTGCATCTCTCTCTATCAGTGTTATAGAGGGCAAACAATTTATGAGTTAGCCCTGCATAAGCTTTATGCAGGGTAAAACGGATTTATTTGGGTTTAGATCCCATTGAGAGTTGGGCATCTGAGTGCTAAAGACAAGCACACTTCTGTGAGCTGTTTTCAGGTAAACTTGCAGCTTTGGGGCAAGTGATTCAGACCCTGGGTCTGTGTTGGAGCAGACGGGAGTGTCTGGCTCAGCAAGACAGGGTGCTGGAGTCCTGAGCTGGCAGGGAAAACAGAAGCAGGGGTAATCTTTGCACATCGGGTGGCAGCTCCCAAGGGGGTTTCTGTGATCCAACCCGTCACAACAAGCATAGAGACAACGCTTATAAATTCAGATATAAAAAAATGATACATGCATACAAACAGGATGAATATATTCAATAGATCATAACCTTTGCAAAGATATGTTACATGGCATATCTAGCATAAAACATATTCCAGATCTGTCATATTTACCCTCATAACATATTTCTATAAAGAATTATGGGGTGTAATGTCACACACAGACTCTCCTGTCTAGTGCTGGCTACCAAAAGCTCACAGATTTGGGGGATTTTACTCATGGAAATAATTGAAAAAAGAAACTGCAAACTTAATACCTAAAAAAAAAAAAAAATCCAAAGGACCATTTATGGTTTGCATGTTGCAAAGGGTGCTTTTCCTCCCAAACTCTCCCACAGAATATACATTTAAACTCAAACATGAGCCCAAAAATAATAATAATAATAATAATAATAATAATAATAATAAAATTCTGTGGCAGACAGATTTGTGTGTGTGAGTGAGAGAGAGAGAGAGCAGAATCTTGAGCTTTGTGCTGTTTGTTCCTCTAGATTTTTTTTTTTTTAAACACCAAACCTCAGGAGGTACAGCAGCAGAAATGAGGCCCCTAGAGAGGAAAGAAAAAGATAGTATCAGCTGGTTCTTAAATCTCCACAGCTATTCCAGAGAAGCTGAGACAGAGGACAGTAGAAAACCAGATAGACAGCCCCCATAGGAGCTTAGTAACTGAAGTGGCACCCTAGTTGGCTACAGAAGCCCAAAATAAGACACAGAAGTAAGTCCCTGTGGAAAAGAGGAGATCTGGGACCACGCAAGTTATTGTAGAAGCCCAGCTAGTCACACACTCAGGGCAGTTAAGGGATGGGAGATTCTGAGAGAGCTCATTAACATAGGTCCCAGATTTGTCAAGAAGTGAGTCTAGAGTAGAGGGATTCCAACCGCAGGAGTAACCCTGTCAAAGGGAAATCTGAGGTAACAGCTCAGACAACTTCCCCTTCAACTGATGCTCTTGTGTGTGCTCTTTGCTTTCTCATTTCTTCTGAGTCAAATCCTGAGAGAGGCTGCGCATCCACAACTCCCACCAAGAACGTCCAGAAATGGCCCTTGATATTTTGCAGCCCAGGCCAGAAACATTTTTGAAGACTCCTCTCCTAGAGGCTGAGCAAAACAAGAACAAACAAAAAGGCCAGCCAATCAGAGTGTGTGTGTGTGTGTGTGGGGGGGGGGGGGTGGGAGGGGGAGGCTGAACAGCACAGCACTTCAGCCAGCTTGGAAGTTGGCACACAGAGCAACCGCCCTGCTCACCTGCAGCCATCCCTGGAACCCGTGCTGACAACAGCAATTGACTGAAGCTCATGGGAGTTGTTTTAGGTGCTCAGCACCTTTCAGAAATTGGCCCTAGGATATTGCTTTGTCACATTAACCATCTTTAATATGGTTCCCTTATGGAATAAGCAATGGCTCTTTCAAAGTCTTCTGCATCCACGTATTCCATGTCCTAAGGGTGGTTGTGTGTTCACCTAAAAAGGATGGTTCATTTTAAAATGAAAAATTATGCAAAATACAGTGATATTCTACAATTAACCTGATTTTTTTCAGTATTCAAAGTGCTTTATATATTAAAATAAACAAATTACTATAGCCTAGAGATGAAAAAATTTTGATGGAACATTTTTACGTTGAAAAATGCTGTTTCATCAAAATCAAAACTTTCCACAGAAATGTGTTGATTTTGATGAAATTACATTTTCAAAAAAAATCATTGAAATGAAATGTTTTGATGAGGTCCAACCTTATTGCAACAGAACATTTAAAAATGTTTTGTTGTGAAACAAATTTTCATTTACATTTTTTATATTATATTACAAATTATAATATAAAAAATCTTAATCTGAACAAAATTTTTCAATTTTATTTAAATTTAAAAAGTCAAAAATTTTGTTTTGTGGGAAATTTCAATTTTTGTTGTTGTTTTTCCTTGATTCATAATGAAACAAATTTTAAAATTCTGAGTTTAGTTCAACACTACTAAAGAGATCTTTGGTGGTGAATCCTCCTCAAAGTAATCTTCATTGGAGGATAATATATGCATGTAGTGTCCTAATCTTGGGCTCCATTTATCAAAATACTAGAGATTTATTTTGCAGAAACTTTTCTGGTCAATATGTCTCAGTACTACAACATTTAAATCTGATTCAAGAAAGCGAAGTCCCCCTACTCTGGCCCAAAAGGAATTCTCAGACCTTATCTACATTGGGCATTTGCAGCCTTTGGTAGTTTACAGCCTTTGGTAGAACCACTGCAAACCCTTGGCAGACACTGGCAAAGCTACTACAATTTGCACCAATGCAGTGTACCCTGGTTTCAAGTAGGGCTATGCTACCCAAGTGAAAATAGTAGATTTGCCTTTCTACACTTGGGGTTGCATCCGTATAGCTATATCAGAAGCTGTTGGCTGATACCTGAAACTGGGGGAAATCCCTAGTGTAGACCAGGCTTTAGTTTGAGCATAAGCTCCCTGTTATTCTTACCATGAGGCCTCAAGACAAGTATCCTCTCCTACCCACAGAAGGAAGATGAATCTAGAATAAAAGTGTAATATTAAACCTCCTTCCTTTTTGACACTTCAATGTAATGTATATTTATAACAACTCACTCCTTTACCACAACCCGGCAGGTTCTGGAGACATCTTTAAAGTACCTCCAAAATGGTTTCCACAGCCCAGTCAAGTTTCCTAATGAATCCCAGGTCCAAGCATATTAAAACCTCTCTTTTGACTAGAGCATGTGTGGATAGCAACTGTAAGAGCTGAACAAGTTACCTTAAAAGAACTTCTCTGGCTCTAATATTTATGATTTAAAGTTAGCATTCCATTTGCACCAGAGAACATTTGTCTGTTTCTCTGGCTCCTTTCAGTCATTTTGAGTTCTCTGAAATGAAAATCTATGCAACAATACTGGCATGTTTTAATCTAAGCGCACACATACAGATGTACAATACATTACTTTTAAATTTAAAAATAATTTGAAAGAGGGAAAATGCTATAAAACTAACCATCATACCAGTTTTACTTTGTTTTGTAGAGGGAAAAAAACCTATTGTATTGAATTTGCTTTAAATGGCTCTTTGAATTTCAGTACATCTGCTACTAACATGGTGCAAAAAAAGATTAGAGATATTTATGTCTTTTTTTGATGAAGTTACATTAATGAAATGGCTTTGTTTATAAATTAAATACATTAAAGAAAGATCTTTGTTGCTGAAATTGAAATTTTATAATAAAAATGTTGTGAGCTACAAACTACTTAGGCACAAACATATCTTTATCCTTGAGGCTGACCTTATCAGTGTCATGGATTGCTGGCATTTAATATGCAAGCTTCCTAATTCTTTTTTGAAAAGCTGTCAGAAGAGTTGTGTGCCAGAGAATGTATAATGATTTATTTAGTCCCTGCAGTCCTTCACATATGGGAATCAAAGGAAAAGGAAATAGCAGATTTCATATTATTAATGGACAAGATCATTTGTAAATTGATTTTTATCAGGAAACAGAAGTATATTGTTAAAAATCAGTTATACCATATGAAAATTCCTTAATTCATAAATACAATATTTGGAACATCTGTATTTAAAGTGTGTTGCCAGGCTCTTCTCTCTTATAAGAGCTTCCACTGCTTAATTAAGAATCCATTTCAGTCTAATGTTAGCATTGCAACCAATACAAGTTCTAGCAATGAATTTTAATGCTTTAATTTCAATGAAAGCAAGCCACTTGGTAGATCTACTGCACTGAAACAAAGGATTATTAGCTGACATGACTTATGGGTTGTGTATTACTGCTTTTCTACTAACCCTAACAAAGCTAAATCTGCTCAGTAAAGCAGCATACAGTAATTTCTTGTAACATCAAGTAGCAAAGTAGGCATCATAGAGCTGCTTCGGGATTTTAGCATTTATCTCTAGGTTTGATCGGTTAGAAAACAACCTCTGTAGAACAAAGGGGAGTGAAAGTTGTGTGACCTCTTTACAGATGCTTAGAGTAGCTTTATAGGCGCCCTACAAAGAATATTTAAAATTTGTGTGTAGGCCCCCCCTTTTTAAAAATAAAAATAAAAACAGCATGACAGATTTTATTTAAAAAAAACACACATTTTTGTTTCTGCTTACTTTTTTCTTTACAAATAGCAGGAATGATAAGTCCAGTCTTCCCTTGTTCTGCGGAGGTTGGGGTGGAGAGGAATGCCAGGGGACATGTCAGAAGTTTGTTGTGAAATGTCACACAAGTGTTAGGGCAAGAATTGGAAATTTTAATAAAGATATGCTTTCTCTAAAGCATTCATTGGACAGTGGAATTAAATAAATGTTAAACCTCCCCACCCAGAATCAAAGACTGTATTCCCCTCTAACAGCTTTCAGTTCTTGAATCTTGTGATGACAGTCTTTCACTAGTTCCTATGTCACCATAGAGTCTTTCATGACAGACAAGACCTGAATGTCACTTTTGAAAAAAAAAAAAAAGCCCTCCTATCCGTCTCCTCCATTACTGTCATCACAGAGAAGAAACTAGAAAAGAAAAATGGAAACTGCTAAGGATGAGTTGGCAAAGAAAACCTCAAATGCCTTCCAGACTAGACTTTATGGGAGGGACTATTTCTAGTGGAGTGGGACTCAGGAGACTTGGGCTGTAGTACAAGGCATGCTGTGACCTTGGAGTAGTCACTTCCCTCCTTCATCCTAATTTTCCCCATCTGTAAAGTGGGGATAATGATACTGTTCTCCTTTGTAAAGCACGTTGAGATCTACTGATAACAAGCCTATAGAAGAGCTAGATATTAATTATTATGACAGGGACGTAAAATTCTCTCTTTTCCAAGATGGGGTCCTCCACGTTCCTCAGAAAGAACATAAAAGCATGGCCTACACCAGGGGTCGGCAACCTTCGGCACGCAGCCCATCAGGGTAATCTGCTGGTGGGCCGCGAAACAATTTGTTTACATTGACTGTCCGCAGGCACGGCCCCCTGCAGCTCCCAGTGATGGTGGTTTGCCGTTCCCAGGCAATGGGAGCTGCGGGAAATGGCGGTCTGCAGGGACATGCTGGATGCCGCTTCCCACAGCTTCCATTGGCTGGGAACGGTGAACCATGGCCACTGGGAGCTGTGGGGGGCCGTGCCTGCAGATGGTCAATGTAAACAAACTGGCTCATGGCTTATAACACTAGTACACTAATGGGTTAATTTAGGCTTTGTAGTGAACTCAGTGAAGACATGGAAGAGTTTACACCTTTACAGATACTGTGCGTCTTGGCTGGGTTAAACAAGACAGCAGGGCTTAGTTTACATTAGCTAGCTAGGTATGGCTAGAAATGTATTCTTAAAATATGAAAATGTAATTATGCAGATTCACTAGATGATTTCTGGCTACTGTATACAAGCAATTTTCCTAATCCACATATTTTCCTCCACCCAAAGCCTGTTTTTATATTTAGCAGATGTTGAGCAGATGTTTTTGCTATAGACAGATGGGGAGGTTTTTTAAATTACCGGTTATTCAAAGTGACAAAAAGCCCTGTTGCACAACTTAGAAAGTATATTGAAATAATATTTATTCATATTCAAAAATATATATGAAAACAACAACAACAGTGATCTGGATTATACACTTGTTACCAGGATAGTCAGAATGAAGTCTGAAATGTTATCCTATGCCATTTCACTGTGACAGGGGCCACCAAATGGGGGGTGACTTTACTCACCACATCCGGAATATAACTGTCCACAGTGAAGTGGGATAAAGAATTCTCAACTTCAGTTTCAGCCTAGAATGAAAATTGCTCATGAATTTGTTACAAATTCCTGGAAATAGGGATTTGTAGTGGAAAGCCTGAGGGTTTCGGTTCTGAAGCAGCACCACTAAACATTGACACAACATGTACAGTGACTTGCAGAAATCTAAAAATCTTTACTTGCACTAAAAACATTTTGAAAAAAAAATCACAAACTCAGTAAAAGGAAAAAGGCAATATCTCTTGGGAGTTCTACCTCTGTTATTAGTTCTTTGCTGGCAATGAAGTGCATCAGTGCTAATGGAAAGGAGGGGCATCAAGGAACTCCACTAAAATGTAGCTGATTGTATTCTAAAGGACATCTATTATTTATCGTCATTGCCAGTGAGATCTATGAGCATCTATGAGTTTCGCAAGTTAGGATTAACTGTGTGTGTCAAGACCCCTCCCCCCCCAAAATCTATAAATCCTTTAAGAAAGCACATTTTTTCAGTGACACTAGGTCACCCCTAGCAAATGACATCTAGCCTGGCTCACCAGCATCCTCTAATTTCAGTTTGATGGAACAATTATTCACTCTGTTTGCTGTGGCAGTCAGTGAAACCCACTGTTATCTACAAGGTATAGCACTCATTTTGATCTAATTTCACCTCCCTCCTAACACAACCTTGGTGTAATCTGTAATTACTAGCATTAAAAAAAAAAAGCTAACTCAGGGGACCACAAGTTTCTAGAAAAACATATGCCCTTCCAAGAATTAAATCCCACATTATTTCAAGCTTCCCACTCTCCTGTTTTCATTATGTCCTTCAGTTAGAGGGCCTAGATAAGCTATTTTTCATTGTACTGCTCACATTTTAAACAGCAAAGTCACATGATGGTTTAGCAGGTGGAGATGTATAATTTTAGAGGAGATTGAAAATGAAGGCACTCACTGGCTACTTGCCGTCAAAGACCATGGATCAAATTTGTGTCCTGGCCAGATTCTAATGTGATAATTACCATCAGCCTACCTAACATTCCTCTGGTGATTTCAGTTGGAGAAATAACTCTTCACTTTCCCTTTTTGAAAGGCTGGATGTGGAAATGTCAACACAGAGTAGCTGTGATATTTTTTTCCAGATTGGAGACTGTATACTACCCCACCCCCCAATATATCCATTAAATTATGTGGTTTTCAATGGGAGTTCTAGCAGGTTCTGTGCTTTATATGCAGTGGGGTTGATTAGTTCCCCATGGCAGTGGGGGATGTGACTTGTGCCCAATAGAGAATTGGCTTCTTCTGGTGCCAATTCAAAGAACTGATCTTAATCTTTACAGCCCTCAAATTTATCTAGCATGGAGTGATTCTTCAAGCATGACACTCCGAGACAGCTGTGCTCCTCTGGGATAATACAGCTAGCTATGCCTATGCTGGGACATTTGGGAGACAGAGACAGGATTCTTGGTAGAGGATCCTCATTTTGGGAACTATTTACCTGGGGAGATAAGATTGACCCCATGCCTAGCCAGTTTTCAGATACATTCCAAATCTCACCCTTTCCCCAGAAGCTTCCCACAATAACAAAATATTACATAATAGTAATAGATACATAAGCTCAGTAAATACATGAAGCTGAAGCTATGAACGGTGAAGACCAGAATCCACTACGGTCAACCCACTGAGATTCTTTGGTTCTTAGATACTTTAGTGCTAGATGATTTAGGGAGATAGATTTTTGCAGGTCTTTAGTCTATATATCACTAGTGCTTTTGTTTAGTTTTAGTTAAAAAGTAAAGTGATGTTATGATCATGAATAGAAACCAGTATTCAAATTTGGGCACCTAATTCTGGATTTGGGCATCGTAGGTTTTTTTATTCTGTCACATGAGTTAAGCACACTGACTTACTATAGTGAATGCTATAAAGCAGCCCTAATGGTCTAGTAGGACATGAATAACAATTCTTCTAGGTATTCCTTCATATGACATATCATTAACTGTGCTTTAATAAATCTCTAATTCTGAATTTACCTAATCTGGAGACTATTAAACATTTTAACAGTGTCCTACTTCAGCTCAGTGTATTTATACAACAGCTCATAATTGTTTGAGTATATCACTTTTCCCTTTAAATATTACAATAATAAAAACTCTACTTAAGCCACATTAAAAATTCATCATAGACATATAGGTGCAGGGAAATTCCTAGTTCAGATGGAAAATCCAAGTTTAACTTCTGGCAACCCTAACTTTTTCTCCTTAAGCTTTCTTTCCCACTCCAAGAGAATGGGGGTGAGGATTTTTAGGCTTGAATTTAAATGTCCTTAAATTCATATCAGAACTTTGTTAGGTAAAAATCATTGTTTGAACTTGAATATCCTCTTTTATTTAGAATGTGTCACTTTCACTTATATCCTCTTACCAAAAATGGAAAAGTCCTATTGAATTTAACAGAGAATAATAACCTTTCTACTGAATTGGTAAATCAACCCACCGAATTATATACCAGGGATATAGTTTTCTATTCAAATTATATATTATAAAAACATGTTATAGAAAAATAAATTTCATTTAGAACCCTACTGGCTTCATGTTTATTAAATTCTGTAGGACTTTTCCATAATGGTATGCCTTACTCTAAGGAGGCAGACTCTCACCTGCACTTTTGAACCAAAGTACATACTACTAAGGTGCAGTCTTTCATTTCAACTGAAGTGTTCAGTCATTCAGGTGCTGCGTGTTTAAGCCCCATTAACCTCAAGGAGTGATGGAGTGTGATTGCTATTTGGTGTATATTCCAGGCTGAAAGTAAGCCCCCAAATATCAAGGATGACACCGAGAATCCAAAGCAGTCTCTTTAATGCTAGAGAGAGACTCTCCTAGGACTGTTTTCCACCATCAAATGCTTCTAAGGGACCAGCAGGAACACAAACTGTGGGCTATGACCACAGAGGCAGATGCATAGATAGCTCCTCCAGAAGACCTGGTGGCATCTGAACCCACAGGTCCCCTTCCTTCATTCAAGCCCATGGGAAGAATGCAGAAAACCACTGGTGTAAGTCCCTTTCTCTCCTCCCCATCTTAGAATGAGGGATTTGAACATGGATCTGCCACCTCTCAGGTGAGTGTGTGCCCTTGTCACTGGGTTATAGAGTCACAGGCTTCTCCCTCTTGAGCTAACAGAGAACTCTTGTCGCATGTCCCTTTATCCTCTCTATGGGTTGGTCATTAAAGGGAAACATCACTTTCCAATGCACGCAAATCCAGTACGTTCCAGAGGTGAGGCAGGGCTCCGACTGGGGCCCGAGAATCATGGTGAGGGAGTGACCCATTAGACCCTATTCACCTCTGGTGCAGAAGTAAAGACATGTAACAAAGGAGAGGATCCAAATACTAGGTTGGCTACTTTAATTTTCCTAAACTGAATGTGGTGGTGGAATCTGAATTCATCAGTGCGTCCACATATAATCGCTAGTATCACCTACAAGAAAGTCTATGCAAGAGAGTTTTGCTTAAGCGGGGATGGGAGGGGTCACCTAGACAGTTCCTTGGACAAAGGAAATAATGATCACTGTCAATTGGGTAAAGTCTGTGGGCAAATACTCATTGTTATATGACCAAACACCTTTTAGTGGCCAGCAGTATTCATTGCACACTTAAGACAAATAATTAAGAATCAAATAGTACAAAATCTTCCCTTTACACCTCTACCTCGATATAACGTGACCTGATATAACAAGAATTTTGATATAACGTGGTAAAGCAGTGCTCTGGGGGGAGCAGGGCTGCGCACTCCGGTGGATCAAAGCAAGTTCAATATAACACGGTTTCACCTAACGTGGTAAGATTTTTTGGCTCCCGAGGACAGCGTTATATCGAGGTAGAGGTGTATTTTTGCAGTAATTTAACAGCAATTTTATGATAATAGGCTCATCCGAAGCATGCCTGTAACTATTACATAGCTATCTCTGGAAAATATATTTTTAAAAAATATGTAGCAATTGGAAAAATTATAATCATTCAGCTCTCAGCATATAACAATGTAATTTCTGTCAGATATTCCAAAAAAGTGCTGTGTTCAGATAACATAGGGCAGATTTCCTGGGTCACTCGCTAGGGGAACTTCCTAGTTGTGGCCCATGTTGTCCCTGGTACTTGTGCTGGTGTACAGGGGTGAGGAGTGTGACTTGATTTTGATTCCAGGGAGATGACAGCTCCCAACATTCAGTGAGCCTTTGTAGCTCTTAGCTTTGGCTATCTTTCTAAGAGATAGGCTATGGCTCAAACAGAATTTATGAGCTTGATGCATAAATAGGATGATGTTCTTTGGCCTACGTTATGCAAAAGATCAGACTAACATAATGGTCCCTTCTGGCCATAAAGCCTGTGAATCAGAGAGTAGTGTAGTGCATTACATCTAGTGTCTCTGATTCCTGCTTACGTATGAGTTTTAGATGCCTGGTTCAACATTAGCCCTACTATTATTGATGGTTTTATTTCACAATGCTTTGAGCAGGGGGTTGGACTAGATGACCTCTTGAGGTCCCTTCCAACCCTGATATTCTATGATTCTATGATCAGAGATACCGACATTCCTTAGCGATATTTGTACAAAAATTATTCAAGTGGCTCCCATGCTGGCAGAACAAGTCACTGGAAGGGGTTAACTTAAAACGGTGGATCTAGTATGCAACACCTTTATAAACTTGTTGCCATTTCATATGGCTGGGAGGTGAAGAACAGAATTCAAGATTTCTTCTTTCATAGTATTTCTACCTTTGTCAGTAAGCTCCATGTTTTAAAGGTGAACTATAAAGGGTTTTTATTTTAAGGTTTAAAAAAAATCTCTTTATAAAATACCATGGAGATGAAGACAACTGATCAGGGATTTTTTGCCCAGACTTCCTGGCTTGTCTAGAGGACAGAGCCACCAACAAAGGACTCCTATTCTAGCCCATTGACTAGTCTCACCATTGCAAGTTGTTCTTTCTTTCCTCCTCCTCCAGTATACGGGGAGGTGCTAGGATCCCAAATGGGGATCCCAGTCAGGGGCATGTGACATTAAACTGGAAGCTTGGGCAGCTAGGGTGCAGGATGCAAGTTTAATTTGGAGAGCATAGTACAGGAGTTCATTTGACGGTGAAGGACTGTGCCTTGGATGTGCAATCACATGCTCATGTCTCATCTGTCATGCTATCTCTGGGAGAACCATCAGAAACTAGACCAAGCATTGTGAGGGGAGCCAAGATCAGTGATTAGTCTGTGGACCCAGCTTAACACACTCTCCCCAGAAGCCATTTCTTTTGTGAGGAGGGGTTCCTTTCCCCACTAACCCCCTGTGAGTTTTTGTCTGGGAGGTCTCATGAAGGTGAGTAGGTGTGTATGTCTTGGAGAGAAGTACTAGTATGGAATGAGAGTTTAGGTGATAGGGAGTGGGGACCAAGTACACAGGGCCAGCTTTAGTAAGTGCGGGGCCCAATTTGAATACGTGGCGGCGGTGTGGCACTTCAGCGGCGGGTCCTTCACTCGCTCCGGGTCTTCCGCAGCACTGAAGGACCCGCCGCCGAAATGCCGCCGAAGACCCGAAGCGAGTGAAGGACCCGCCACTGACGTGCCGCTGAAGACCCAGACCGCCGCTGGGTGAGTAAAAAAATGTAAAAGACGCCTAAGTTAGGCGCTCTTCTTTAAGGCGCGGGGCCCTCTTAGGCGTGGGGCCCTCTTAGGCACAGGGCCCGATTCGAGGGAGTCGGAGGAAATCGGCCTAAAGCCGGCCCTGCAAGTACATGTTGGGGATCTCACTGAAGAGAAAAAAAATAAAGGACTGACGGAACACAACACAGACAAAAATTTTGATTGGAAATACAGAACAAGGAGGAGGAAAAGATGCACCAAGAGATCCAGCCAAAGAGAAGGAAGGATGGTGGGGAAGGAAGGAGTGAAGGAAACGAGAAAGGGGAAGAAAACCTAATGCAATAGAGGTGCATAACGTATCCACATCTGACCTCACAACAATGGAGCTATTACTCATGATCTATGCCAGAATAAATGAGATGTGAATCAGGCCAGGCAAACTTACAGAAATATATTAACAGAAAGCTCAGTGCCAAAAGTGTTACATTAAATAAACTACTTGAAGAATAAAATGTGGGAAGGGATACAATAGTGGAATGGGGTTGAGGAAGGGGCACCTTACTGGCACAAGTGAATTGCGTAGCAACAAGAATGTCCTACAAGTTGCAAAGGTGATCAAAGTAAAAGAAAACTCCTGCTGTTGGCATTATACCTAAATGGATGCAAATACAACATGATTTCTCATTGCAATACTTTTATTTTAACTACACAGCTCCCATGCAACTTAGTGCTCACAAAAGCAGCAGAAGTGAAGCATTTCTAAACCTGCATGTTACAATACTGCCATTATCAATTTCCTCCAGAGAAAATCTTCTCTCATAATATAAGAGAAGGGATGGGAGCTTGAAACTTGCTCAATAAGTTAACTCAGTTGAACTTGCCGGTTTTAATGTTACTCTTGAAAACATTGCCAGTTTGCAACTGGCATTTCTTTGTTCTACGCAACTGTTTTATACAGAGCTGCTGGGATCTTCTGATAAGCAAAATGGGGGTAAATTTCACTGTAACATCTCTACCGAATACCCCGTTCCTCCAGATGGAACACTAATCATTATGCACAAGATCTAAAACTCATTTTTTCATGGCTACAGAAACTGTATAGTGATGTTCTTGGAAGTTAATGTACATCGCAGGTGAAGAAACAATAGCCTATTCAGCAGTTCAGGTGTGTCTGCCATTTTTAACATTACTTGCTTTGGAACCCTACTCTTCAAAATCCAACAGACAACAACATCACACTCTCTTGATAACAGGCACAGATGTTCCTGTCTATTAGGCTAACATCCTACTCGCTCAGGAGATGGTATCCTGATTTCAGCAGTGCATAAGTACAGTGAGCGCAAAGTTTAAATGGACACTGCAACATCACTAATGCTATATTTTTGCACAAAGTCCCTCATCTGTACCACTTTGGTGCTACATCTGTTGACATTTTTGTGACTGGGCATTTGATCAAATAAACACATTTCAAGAGTGCTGGTGGCTGCCAAAAAGACACATTCTGTTGTAACAGATAGGAATTAAAAGGTCAAATAGTAGGCGATAAGATTATAGTTCCTAACATTACAGATACCTATAATGATGATAATGAATGTGAAAATAATTTGAATCTTTGCTTATATGGAAGATTCTCCATGCCTTTAATAATTTGCATCACCAGTCTTTAGGTCTTCTCCATTTCTGCTGCATCTCTTCCTCCCCCCCCCCCCAAATGAAGTGACTGGACTAAGCACATTACTTAAGGCAATACAGTGCTATCATTTATATTAATGACATACTAGTATTTTCAGTATTATTGAAAGGCCTATGATGTTTCTTTGGGCATGGGAATTCAGCACACATAGAAAAAGCAAGAGAAAACTTGGGAGAAAACTTTGGAAAGCCTTCTGTGGTAGAACAGGTTCCCACCCCAGTCAGGAGTTAAAGAGCTTCTCTGGGCACAATCAGCCCCAACCCAGTGCACCGGAGAGACCTGTCAAACCTGGAGAGGGGCAACTTCTTAAAAGGGGGATCCCAGCTTAGTGCGTTCAGAGATAAGCAGAGCTAGAGCTCCCTAGTTCCACAGTGCAGAGACTGCTTATGAGGAAGACATCTGAAGAGGCTCTGCCACCTGGACCTGCTGGAAGTTAGACGGACCTTCTTTACTTTGTTTCTCCCTTTTTGTTTAGAACCCAGGGTGCTCAGCCTGGGTCCTTGGACACAATGGGTTAAGGGCCCAGACCTCCCCTATAGAGGCTCTTTCCTTGCAGGAAATTGCTGGCAAGCCTGGACGGTTTTGTGGGCTGCAGTGTTAATTGGTTTCCCATTTCTGGACTGCTTTACATCTAGAAAGGGGGTTGCCACCTCCCTAACACTTAAGGCTGAAAGATCACATTCCAAATTCTAAACTGGTTCTACAGCGATGCCTACGGCCAGAGAAGGATGTCTATGACGAGTGAGGTACCTGATGGCCCCTTCTGGTCAAACTCTATAAACACGTCAATACAACAGGAAAGAAAAAAAAAACGTAAGAGGAGACTAATCTTTTGGCTCACAATTGTCTCATCAATGCTTTTTGCACATTGGGTAATTGCAATTCATTTTCAGAGGAAAACTCCAATATCTAGAAAAGACTAAAAGAAGAACAGATTTTCCTCTTAATTCTTATTTGATTGCAGAGGGCTTGTGTGAAAAGATATTCATGTATGTACAAATGAACTATAGAAATTATGTCACATGAAGTGTTTAGAAAACACAAACAGTACACATTCTGTGAAATCCTTTGTCATGGCAGATGCAACAATAGACCTTAGTAGACATGAGCAGATGTTATTCTGCATATGTTATGTTTCATTAGTGTTTAGAAATTCATGAGGTCTTTTGTAGGTTTTTCTGAATCTTCGAATACAACTGCAGCTGTTCTATTCAGAATTATTGAAGACATCCTCACATATTTACTTGAATTTCTGCAAATGTAGAAGGCAACACTAAGATTGTGCACTTATTCTTATGGTTTGTAGTATGATGGTATCAAAAAGGCCAACTGTTGTGGCATACTTTTTCCAGGACTCCATGTCTAGAAATACTCTTTTAAAAAGCTTTCAGGAGATGCATGTTTTGGTGTTATTTTAAACAGAGGTCTCAAAGACGTTTTTACTTGTTCTGAATGTTCTATTTGGTATATGTGCAGCTCAATCATTATTTTCTGGTTTTATAAAATAAAGCTCAAAATATCAACAACAGCCCAGAAATTCCATTATTACATTACAGTATTGCATGCTCACAAATATATTCTGGTCAGGTGAAACAAATCACATTGCAGATGGCTACATTAGAAAATATGTATTTGATCAAATACGTTTAAACTCCACTGAACTTAATTTGATTTTAAAGATTCAAGTTTTACACCAACGTAACTGCAGTCCTTTCCCCATTTTGATTGTCCAGCCGAACTACTTAGACCTTTGCTCATTTCCCATTTTTATGGGCTTGCTTTGTCTTTTAGTTTAATTCATTGTTGGTGTTATTCAGTCTGTTACATCTACTGCTAATCTTGTCATATAAGCATGTATTAATTCCCAGTACCAGCCTGCTGCTTATCTTCTTGATCCCCTGAACAGAAAGAATTAAGCATTCTGCTTACCTTCTCTTCTAAAGGTGTGACAATATATCAGCCTCTAGTGCTTGATCTGTCTGAAGAATGTTTGAAAAACACAGTGTTTGGCTTTTCGTTTCTTCTAATGATGCAAAACAATCACCTAAATGCAAAGACATCACAGTGATAAGTGATCAGATAGGGCACTTGCTTAACAGAATACTTCTATAGTTTGTGACAGAAGGTTGCCTTAACCATAACTTTTTAATTAACTCTTCATTTTAGTAAAGTCCACTAACAGCATACGCAAATTCAATTTTAAACGGAGGATATATTGAAATACGATGGATGATATTAAGTATTTTAAATGTCAGAATACATACACTGTAAACATAAAAGATGCCTTACTGATAGCACATTCTATTAACATCTAACAGTGAGTGCACAATGTTGAGAAAGATGAAAGCAGCAGCAAAACCTAAAAGTAAAATAATAATAAAATAATAATAATAATGGGGGTGTGGCAGACACGCGGGAGCAGAATGGCCCATGCAAAGAGCTTGGTATCAGTCTTACAACCAAACTCAAGAATTAGCTGTCAGCACCTTTAAACTGAAACAGTCACAGCGTTTAAAAAAAGGACCTGACCTGGTCCTGGGTTAGTACTGAGGAGTTCTTCTGTCCCAGGCTTACTTGAAACTGCCCTTCAGAGGACTCAGGCAAGCCTTCTTAACTGGCCTGCTGGTTTCCTATTGGTCAGTGTCTTCTCCTGGCACTTCTAGGCTTCTGGAGAACTAAGTATGTTGGTAGCCTGGCCTGAGTAGGTTTTCCTTGTGCAGGGGCTGGAAGGAAGGGGAGGATCAGGGTGCTGACATCTCCAGGCAGGGCAGATAAGGCCTGACTGACCCTGTCACAGGGGGATTTCAATTACCCCCATATAAACTAATCAAATGACACAATGGAATAAAGTTAAGTGAAAATTTCTCAACACTTTACGTACTCATTCTTAGAGAGCTGGTTCTAGAGCACACAGGAGAGGTTATCCTTAGTCTTAAGCAACACAAAGAAGCTAATTCAAGAATTAATAGTAATGAGCCACTAAGGCTATGTCTACACTAACAGCATTTACCAGTACAGGATTATCAATATATTCTATTTGCAAAGCACTTCTAGTGCGTGGACACAAATACACTGGTATAGTAAATCTATCCCCCATGAATGAAACAAGCTATATCAGTAAGAGCTCAGTTTTACAAGAATAGCTGTGGCTATACCAGCGATGTCTGCCAGCCCAGCTACGTCGGTCAGGGATCGCACCTCTTCACACCCCTACCCAACACAGCTATGTAGACATAGTCTAAGTAACAGTGACCACAATATAATTTGGTTCAGACTCACTGGGGCAGGTAGGGTCATTCAGTGAAATTAAAATGTGGGGAATTCAAAGCCAATAAAAGGAAATACTTTCCCCACACATGTAATTAGACTGGAACTCTGCCACAGGAAGTCACGGAGCTCAAGAATTTAACAAGATTCTAAAAGGAATTGGATGGTTATACATATATCCAGAGCTAGCATGATTAATGCTAACAAAACTTTTGGAAGAGATATTAAACCTCATGTTTCAGGGCTTAAGCCATTCTCTAACTAGAGATCTGGAAGAGGCCTAGTATCTGGGGCAGATTATCCCACATCTGCCTAATGTGCATGATTCTTACACCTCCCTCCAAAGCACCTGGTGTTGGCTTCTGTCAGAGAGGATAGTGGATTGGCAGGACCTCAGATCTGATCCACTGTGACAATTTCTATGTTCCTGTTTGCTTTTGTACAATGTAATTCACATTACAGTGCACTATATAAATCTGTAGTCACCCTGCTACTGTAATTTTGCTTCAAATACATTCAATAAATGACACAATTTCAAGCACTACTATACTGACAGAACATTTACTTCATTGTATTATACTTAAAAGGGAACATGTTTTTTTTTAATTATTTTCTTGATCTTTCCACAATGCCATTTGTCTGCAATCAATGTCCCTTTTTCGGCCCTCCATCACATCCTCTCATATTCTATTTTTTCCCCATGTTCTTTTCCTTGATGTACAGGATGTAAACTGGCAAATTGAAATGCATGCACAGACTGGCTGATTGGTTGCTCCCTGCCCACAGTATTCCTACTATATAATCTCCCAAGGTAGCTGTGCCATTATATTGAATGGCATCTTTACCACAGGGAGCAGTTAGAGATAGTGCTCTATCTCTGTGTTAATAGAATGACTGATGAAGAATAAAAAGAACATGCTGATACGCAGTAAGAACTATTGCCCCACGGAAATAAAAATGTATGCTATGGTGTGCACAACGTGTGACCAGACTGTACATATGATCCATGCTCTGATCCTACTGATGTATTTACTAGCGTCATTGCGGATTTATTTTTAACTTTTGGTTTCCTGTAGATTTCAGTGCATTCAGTCTTTTTGTGTTCTCACTTCAAACATATTTTATTAAATTATTTTATATTTAGCTCTATCAACTTTCCTGTTTTCACAGTGGGCTTCTTTAAAATTCAATTAGCTTTTTGTTGCCTGGTTTTTCTCAGCAGCATGAGTTGGTTTAGAGACTGAGAAGGGAGTGGGTCAGTCTGAACTTGCAGTACATCTTTCATGCGAAAACTGCAGTCTATTTTGACTTCTCGTATTCACTTTCTAAACTGGTTTCTTGTGGTTCAGCATTCCTTTTAGTAATTTCAGCTGATTTTACTCACATCCCATGTTGAGCACTGGTATTTCTTGCAACATGGCCATTACTTTAGTCAATTAAGATATGTTCTTTCAGCCTGATCCCATCATCCTTACACCAGAAGTCCCACTTATATTTTCCCTTGCTGGGGAGAGATAGGAATTTAGTTACACATCACAGATTCTTTTATCTGGTATAAAATAAGTGTTCCCAGAGTTGCACCCAGAGCCATCCCTTGGGTATGGTGAATTGGGGTGACCGCTCTGGGCCCCGCGCTTTGGGGGCCCCCGTGGGCCGGTGCGATTGGCCGGCACAGTCAGTCCTGAAAGTGACGGATTTGTCACTTCCATTCTGGGCCCCGCATTCCCCTAGGGATGGCCCTGGTTGCACCTTTCTGGTGTGATATCTCAGAGAGCCTTCACATGACATCATCTTAAGGGGCTAGAATGATAACTCTTCCCTCCTTCACCCCAAAATGGAATCCTCAGTTGAGAGGGAAGTAATGGTGGCATTATACTCCAGTTATGCTCCATGCCCCCGGCACCATGGCTGGGAGGAGGAGTGGCATACAGATGTTTCAGGGTGGAGCAGTTCAAACCAGGTGAAACAGCGATGCCAGCATTTAGCTCCATCTGTCTTCATTCACTTAAACCAACAAAATTATCTGTTCTTGTTGTTCTAAGCTTTTAGGTTTTCCTATATGGTTGATGGAAAAATGTAATGCCTAGTCTAGACACAAGTTTGTACTGGTGTAGTTAAACTGAGACAGACCTCTGCATAGACACTCTTACTTCAATTTACCTTGAACCTGTTCCTAATCAATTTAAGCCAACTGAAATAAAAAGTGTCCAGGACAACCTTTTGTAGCGGATTAATTAAATTGGTTTAAAATCTCACCTTAAGTCAAACCAGTGCAGCTCTCTGTGTAGACAAGTCCTGAGATACTTAGATCCTGAAGACCTGAAATTCTCACTGACTTCAGTGGATGTCGGCACCTCTCAGGATCAGACCCTTACAGTGAAAAGTTTGTATCTGGGCCTCTGCTGACTTCTGCCAAATGGGTCTGATAATGCAAGGTCCTGAGCCCTCCTGGAAAGTACTTAAACATCCTGTAACCTACTCCTTGTGTGGAGCACAGTACCTTGCATGATTGGGGCCATAGAGTTGTTTTTCAGCAGTAGAAACTCAAAGGAAAATATCATCCAAATGTCCTGCAGAGTATACATTTGCATTTATGTTGTATTACACTTACATACAACTTAGATGGATCCTGCATTTTGTCTATTGTCTTTCCAGGGAACCGATCACTGCACTATGCAGGCACAATATAAAAAGACAGTGGGGTTATCAGTAGCAAGTATCAGTTTGCAAAATCAGGAGCTAGATGGTTACATAGCTGAATTTTTGTTTCAGTTTAGCCATGTAGCAGATAAAATGTGTTGACCTCATGTGGGTGTCAGGGCAATGGTTTTGATCACCAGCATTTGTTATTCTGAAAGCTTCCAATCATTGCAAAATGTATTGGAGTTACTGAGAAAATAGAAACATGCCAAATTAGAAAGGCAGAGAATTCATCTGAGGAAGATAACTTCCAACTGTCAGCTTTTTGCCTGCCCTCTCATATACACGGAAACTTTTCCGTTGTGAAAGAACACACAAAAAGCCTTTTCAGTACAAACTGAGGTTCCTTTTTGCATACAACTCCCCTTTGACTTCACACTGAGAAGTACCTCCACATCCGGAGCAAATATTTTATTCTTCGGGGATTCACATTATTCTACTACTTGACGAAGCCAATATTAGGCTTTACATACTCTGAAAAGGGCATCAGGAACACCAGGAATTCAGATACAAAAGAACTCATGTTTGCTTTGCACCTACCGTATTTACAGAGGTTTAGGCGTTTCAAAAAAAATGCCATAAAACTTCTATGGCTTTCAGGAAAAAAGAATAAAGGGTTTTGCGATCCTGGACACTGAGCTAAATAAAGAGATGTTGATATACCTTACACAATGCTTGTCCTCCTCTGAATAGGCAAACTTATTTTAGAGCTTAATAGACTATATTGACTTATTATACATATAAAATTAGCAACATTAAGTCATTGAGGAAGGCAGGTTTATGGCAGGCCAAGTCCTCAATTCTCTTCATCCAGTGGCCACAAGCCCCGGAAGGAGATGTACAGGGAATTGCACAGTGCCAACTCCAGATCAAGGGCCGGAATACCAGCCACAGAGAGGTTGTGGAACAACCTCACACCCTGTTTATTCAGGATTTATGTGGGTTTGGAATTCCTTCCAAGCAGAATGATGCTTTACTTAGGAAGGTTTGCTCCAAAAATACTGAGCTCCTGGCAAAACTGAATGGAGTTAATGGGATTTGTGTTAGTTTGGCCCCTCAGAGATACATATGAAGTCAATGGGATTTCTGTGCATGTATCTCAGGGCAGAATTCGGCCCTTAGAATCATTATTATTAGTTTACGGTAGTGCCCATAGTGTGCTTGGTGCTTTCCTGCCCCTTAAATCTAAAGCCATACAGACAGAGGTTAGGGGTAAAGGGTACAGTGGTTGAGGTTGTGCTTGCCCACATCTTGACAAAATAAGGTTAATAGAATTTTAGCACACACACCCAAACACCCTAACCATAACTCAACTAGAAACCATATGACTTGGCCTAACAGCCTCGCTCTTTGTTGTACAAAAGAATGGGTGTGTTCATACTGCAAGAAAGGAAACGTTGATTCTACTGCTGCTTATCTCGAGAGAGGCAACTTTGGAATGTCTATTGATTAAAACATAAAAACTAGCTTGGCTTTAAAAATAATAGCCTGCAGAGTGGCAGAGGTCTCAGTTACATGTACTGTACATTAAGGGAGTCTGTAGGCAAGTCTCAGTTGCATCTATGTTGCGATTAACATAGGGATTAAAAACACTGATTCTCTGTTTCTTTAAAGTCTGATGAAAACTAGCTGAAATAGTAACTTCCCTGGTCAATATTTTCTTCACAATTAGAGAATGAGAAAAGTAATT